>NW_026898400.1:0-50868 GCF_033153095.1 Gastrolobium bilobum
CATGAGTGGTGGACAAACCTTTCTCATGTCTACGAGATGCAGGGTCATGTGATGACTTGGCCTATGTTCGAGGATTTCTTCTTGGGTCAGTACTTTCCATATGACGCTCAGGAGAGGCAGCATGGAGAGTTTGACAGATTGGTTCAGGGCTCGTTGTCTGTGGACGAGTACCTAGCCAAGTTCAACCAGTTGGTGAAGTTTGCACACTTCAGGATGGCGAGGCCTACTCCTACATTTCTGGCTGATAAGTTCCGCAGGGGACTTAGTGAGGATATTGCTGGTTACCTAGCTGGTTCTGCTTCTAGAGATTTTGGGACACTGGTTCAGCAGTGTCGTGATATTGAAGATTACTACAGCTCGAGTCAGGCCAAGAGGGCCAAGGTTGCTGAGGCGACGAAGGTTGCAGCTGGTAGTTCCACTTCTTGGCGAGACAAGAAGTTTGGGAACAAGGACAAGGGTAAACCGTTGGCAGCTCGGCAGGCGCCGAGTCAGTTCAAGAGGACTTATGCTCAGGGGAGTGCAGCGAGACCTCCTGCTCCCAGGTGTTCGGGATGCGGGAAGACTCATTTTGGGCCGTGTTTTACCGGTCAGTTGATTTGCTTTCAGTGTGGCAATGAGGGCCACTTCTCCAGAGATTGTCCGTCGGCGACGACGAGGGCTACTGCAGTGCAGGCAGTGTCACTTCAGATGGTTCCCCTTCCACCTGCTTCGGCACCGGCAGTGCCACCATCTTCTGGGAGAGTGTTTACTTTGGATCGTCAGCAGTCGGATCGAGCTCCGAACCTTGTCAGAGGTACTGTTACGATTGGTTCATCAGCTGTTGATGTGTTGTTTGACTCTGGGGCTACGCATTCTTTTGTTGCTACCCCGATTGCTGTGGGGCTTGAGTTGCCCAGTGATGTGCTTTCTCCACCGATGCGGGTGACTACCGCCACCGGAGAAAGATGTGATGCTACCACTGTTCATCGCGATGTGGCATTTCAGTGGGATGGCCGTGAGTTCTCGGTAGATCTGATAGGGTTGCCGATGGCCAACTTGGAGGTTATCCTGGGCATGGATTGGCTGTCCAGAAATTGTGTGATGATTGATTGTTGTGCCAAGCGTGTAGTGTTGTCTCCGTGTGATTCCACAGCCAGTTCCTCGCCGTACATTTCGTTGCTGCAGGCTAGGAGAGCCTTGAGAGCAGGGGCATTAGGTTATGTCATGTTGGGAGGTTTGGTGAGTGGTACACAGGAGGACATCACCGGCATTCATGTGGTTAGGGAGTTCCTTGAGGTGTTTCCTGAGGAGATTCCTGAGTTTTCGCCACAGAGGGAGATAGAGTTCTCCATAGATCTGTTGCCTGGTGTGGGGCCGATCTCTTTAGCTCCATACCGGATGTCGCCACCAGAGTTGGCAGAGCTGAAGAAGCATATTGAGGATCTTTCAGCGAAAGACTTCATTAGACCGAGTGTGTCTCCTTGGGGAGCACCGGTTATTTTTGTGAAGAAGAAGGACGGGACAATGCGATTGTGCACCGACTACAGGCAGCTGAACAAGGTGACAATCAAGAACAAGTATCCCCTTCCTCGGATTGATGATCTGTTGGATCAGCTCAGGGGTGCTTGTGTGTATTCCAAGATTGATCTCCGGTCCGGATACCATCAGATTCGGGTGAAGCCGGAGGATGTCCTGAAGACCGCATTTCGCTCGAGATATGGTCATTTTGAGTACTTGGTGATTCCGTTCGGTCTCACCAATGCACCTGTTGTGTTCATGGATTACATGAACCGGATTTTTTGAGGCCGTACTGGATTGGGAGAGACCCAAGACAGTTACGGAAGTGAGGAGCTTTCTGGGTTTGGCAGGTTACTATCGGAGGTTCATCAAGGGATTCTCCACCATGGTTTTGCCATTGACTTGCCTTACTCGGAAGGAGACTCCATTTGTGTGGACTCACGAGTGTGAGGTCTGTTTTCAGGAGTTGAAGGAGAGACTGACTACTGCTCCTGTGTTGGTCCTTCCTGATCCTGCGCTTGAGATTGAGCTTTACACCGACGCCTCCGGGAAGGGGCTAGGTTGTGTGTTGATGCAGTTGGGCAAAGTGATTGCCTATGCTTCGAGGCAGTTGAAACCTTATGAGGAGAACTACCCTACTCATGACTTCGAGTTGGCTGCTATTGTGTTTGCTTTCGAGATTTGGAGGCATTATCTGTTTGGCTTGAGGTTTGTGGTTTTCAGTGACCACAAGAGTTTGAAGTACCTGTTCGACCAGAAGGAGTTAAACATGAGGCAGATGAGATGGATGGAGTTCATAAAGGACTACGACTTCGAGCTAAGGTATCATCCTGGCAAGATCAATGTGGTAGCTGATGCTTTGAGTCAGAAATCCAGTAGTTCATCCAGTTTGTTACTTGGTAACTTCGATGTGGTTGAGAAGTTCCGCAACTTGGCAGTGACCGCTCCGTGTGAGAGTGTACTTCTCGGATTGGAAGCATCTGATCTTGTGAACGAGCTGCTTGAAAAGATTAAAGAGGCACAAGTTCAGAGAGAGTGTCTGGATTATGTGAAGAACCAAGACGGTGTGTCTTGGAATGAGGATGGGGTGCTTTTGTTTCAGCCGAGGATTGTAGTTCCTCGAGGCTCGTTGACAGAGGAGATTATGGCAGAAGGCCATAAGGGTCAGTTTTCTATCCACCCTAGTGCTACTAAGATGTATCAAGACTTGAAGAAGAACTTCTGGTGGCCGGGCATGAAGAAAGATGTTGCTATCTTTGTGTCTAAGTGTTTGGTTTGCCAGAAGGTGAAGATTGAGCATCAGAGACCGTCTGGTGAACTTCAACCTCTTGAAGTACCACAGTGGAAGTGGGAAGCTATTTCCATGGACTTCGTGGTGGGATTGCCGAAGACTCAGGCGGGTTGTGACTCTATTTGGGTCATTGTGGACAGACTGACGAAGTCTGCCCATTTTCTTCCAGTGAAGGTGAGCTTCACTACAGAGCAGTTGGCCAAGCTTTATGTCCGCGAGATTGTGAGGCTTCACGGGGTGCCCGAGAGTATCATTAGTGATAGGGACCCGAAGTTCACTTCTCGGTTCTGGGAGGCGCTGCAGGAGGCTTTTGGTACGCAGTTGAGATTGAGTATCGCCTATCACCCTCAGACTGATGGATAGACTGTGAGGACCATCCAGACCTTGGAGGACATGTTGCGAGCTTGCACGTTGGAGCAAGGCTCGGCATGGGATAGGTACCTTCCGTTGGTTGAGTTTTCTTACAACAACAGCTTTCATGCTAGCCTGGGCATGGCGCCCTACGAAGCACTGTATGGTAGGAGGTGTCGGACTCCTACTTGTTGGTCTGAGGTTGGGGATAAGGAGCTTTTTGGCTTGGACTTTGTCCAGGATACCACCTTGCAGATCCAGATGATCCGTGAAAAGTTGAAGCAGGCGCAGAATCGCCAGAAGAGCTACTATGATGTTAAGCATCGTCCGCTGGAGTTCAATGAGGGTGAGCACGTGTTTGTGAGACTTTCACCTGTCACCGGTGTAGGTCGGGCACTCAGAGTGAGGAAGCTGAGCCCGCGATATATTGGGCCATACCAGATTCTTGGTAGAGTAGGACCTGTTGCCTACCGGCTTGCCTTGCCTCCGAACCTGGCTAACATCCACGACGTGTTTCACGTGTCTCAGCTTCGGAAGTACATAGAAGATCCGTCGCACGTGGTTCAACCGGATGATGTGGAGGTTCGGGAGAACCTAAAGACTCCCGTCGGACCACTCAGAATTCTCGATCGTGGCGAGAAGCAGCTGAGGAGCAAGATCATTCCGATGGTCAAGGTGCAGTGGACCGGAAGGACTCCTGAGGAGTGTACTTGGGAGCGTGAGGACGAGCTTCTCCGGCAGTACCCCGAGTTTCGACCAGGTATGTTTCTAAT
Organism: Gastrolobium bilobum; assembly: GCF_033153095.1. Lineage (NCBI taxonomy): Eukaryota > Viridiplantae > Streptophyta > Magnoliopsida > Fabales > Fabaceae > Gastrolobium > Gastrolobium bilobum. The sequence continues at coordinate 3,913 of NW_026898400.1, forward strand.
TTTGAGGTTAAAATCCTAAAAAGGTGGGGTGAATGTAAGAACCCGCACCGTTAATTAAGGTATTTAATTAATTAATTATGAAAAAATATGAAATGATTCCATAATTGACCTTAATAATTATTTATGAGGCTTAATAATCATAATAAGTGATTAAAAATGCTGAAAGTCACTTTTCGGAAGAAAAGTGCAGATACCGGTTCTGCTAGTCGGTATAAATGTGTACCGAAAAAGTATCCCGGAAAATCAAAGTAAGTGCATGATAATTACTAGAATAACATGTAGGACTTGTAAAACGAGTTTCTAGTCCAAATAATGAGAACTGGTGCTAGAAACCGGTATTGGCTTTGAAAAGTGCGTACCGAAAAGGTGCTCAGAAAAATATAAGAAAAATATGATAATTCTTAGAAAATTATGTAGTTTCAGAATCCTAAGTTTGAGATTAAAATGCTAAGCGTAAAAATTAAAGTTAATACTGTATGTTTAAGTGTGTTTGGGCTATAAATACTCCCATTATGGGCACAAAACCCTAGGATCAGATTTCTCTACGTGAGTAACTTGGAGGCTGACCAGAAAACACTCTTTCCTTGCCTTCTTCACCATTTCTTGAATAAGCATTCACCTTTGATGCTTGTTCTTCCATTTAATCTTGGTGAGAGTGAGGGTTGGCCTTGGGACTACTTTGGGGTGGTGTTTCTGAGTTAGAGAACCTGTGTGAGGGAGTTTGAAGAGCTGTGTTTGCTGTTCTTGAGGGGTGTGACCTTTTGTTGGCATTTTGATGCTTCAAGGTGTCTTCTTGTTGAGTAAAAGAGTCATCTTGTGTTCATTTTCGTGCATCCTCTTGTGACAGTAGCTTGAGTCTGATTGTGAGCTCTAAGAGCATCTCCCTTTGCTGTTTTTGAGCTTTGGTATGTATATCAACCTTTAACTTGAGTTTTAAGGCTTAAAAATAGTAGCTTGATGCATGTTAAGGTTAAAAGATGATAACTTGTTGTTGGGTGAGGCTTAACACATCTAAAAATGCATGATTAGGTGTTTAAAATCGGTAAAAAGGGAACCTTTAAGGGATATCTTCACGAAAATGCAGAAACTGCATTCTGTCGTGAGATATCCGGATATTTTTTGAACTGATATCCGGATATTGGATATCCGGATACGTGGTTTTGGGATATCCGGATATTGGATATCCGGATATGTGAATCTGTATATCCGGATATTGCATATCCGGATATGGACAGTGAGATATCCGTATATTCTGGGATTTCGCAGAACAGCAGCTGTGCTGTGTATATAGTAGGCTATTGGGGGTTTGTGGATCCTAGTTTGATGAAGTTGAACTTCTGTATTTAATGGATTAAGTCAGAATCATGGGATTTAGGGCTTGTGGCTTTGTTAGAAGCTTTAAGACTTGAGAACGTAATGAAAATGTGTTGTCTTTAATTTGTATGCATGTGGTACATGTTATTGATTTATGTTTGGTCCATATCAGATTGTGATCAGCTGTAATTGGACTTTGAGCTTGTGGCATTGGATAGCTAGCTTAGAGGTAAGCTTTCGTGTCCTCGGTTTAGCCATGTTGTGGTTCCACCATGTCCCATGGGGATATGGTATATGCATGGTGTGTTACATGCTTTTGATGTTTTGGAAATGTTGTTGAGCTATTGTATGTTAGTGCCTTGTTGATATGCATGGAGGTGTTCCACCTATACGGTAAGTCTGAGTATGTAGAACATACAAGAGGGTGAGGTGCAAGCGGTGTTCCTTGTACTACATGTAGGGAATAGACGTATTCCTACATTTCTCTGGCCAGTAGATAGTGATTACACACATGCCATAGATATCTGTTGCACTGCATAGTTTCGGAACTGATAATGATATAAATGCTTTTTGAACTTATATTGCACATGTAAGTGAGCTTGGGGTGGAAGATCCTTGAGGACCCCTTGTCTTACTGAGATTTCTAGTTTAGAGATCTCACCCCACGTTTGGGGAATGCTTGTTTCAGGGTCAGGTAATGTTGAGACCTCAGGCGGCAGAAGGCCGGAGCTGAGTTAGATTGCTGTTATATTATGCTGCCTTGATTGGATGCTGGATTTGCATGCTGCTTTTATGCTTATAGCTTCAGTTTATGTTTTGAAGATTTATGTTGAGACTTGTTGTTTACTATGTTTATTTGGTGAGCATGGGGATTGTCCATGACACATAGTATTTTTATGTCTTGATTATGTCTTGAGTCTTTTGGAGTTGTAATAATGTATCAGGATATTTGTCCGGATTACTTGATGTAATGTCGTGATTTAGATACACACTTTATCTATATATTGAGGTATTTCAGTAGATGTCTTATTGCAATTTACATACAGGCGATATTGTATGAAATTGATTAAGTAATCAAGTTGGTAATTGATAATGACGTCATAGTTGAAAAGAAAAAGAATATTCCTCATTTTTAATTAAGCACCGCTTAATACGATGTATAACGGTTGTATTTCGGAGAACGGTTGTATTTCGGATAACTGGGAATATAGTCCCACACATACAGTTAACCTGATTGATACACTAATTTAAACAGATAGCTTGCAAGTCCTCATGAACTGCAATTCCCTCAATGGGTCAATACAAACAAGAAGGCTCCATGCCTAAATTAACTGAATGCATACATCAAGTCTATATTAATTCAAAAATATAAAAACATCAGTAATTAATCCATGGCTCTAAGGATACAATCATGAGCCTAAATAAATACATAACATAATCTCCATATATGTTGACAAATCGACATGCCATCATAAAGTCTAAACATAGTCTAAAATAATCAGCTGCATCATCAACTACTCCAATGCGAGGGCCTTTCCCCTAGAAGCATCACCACTACTCTGGGTACCTGAAATGATGTCCCCAAATGGGGTGAGATAACAAAATCTCAGTAAGCTCAAGGTTCATAGAGGATCCTCTAATCCCCTGAGCTCACTTCCTGCATGAAAAGTCAGATATAAAGCATATAATACAAACATACAGCAAAAACATAGCGTCATCATATCATCCTTGTGTAACCGCAGGGTCGAAGCCATAGACGGTTACACATGTGTGACTTCCAGGGTCAAGCCATAGACAGCCAACACAACCTTAGTATGATATAGCTCCTAGAGTCAAGTCATAGGCAACCTACATACCATTATCACTGGCCAGGATCCTCATAACATGTATCATCAGTGCATCATCATAACATCAAGATCATATAACATCTATATAAATGTGAATGAATGCACATATACATCATACCATATACTTTCATACAATACAACCATAATGTCCACCATTATGGTGGGACCACAAGGGAGAGGAATCAACTAGAAATAGGAGCTTACCTTAGGGAGCTTAGCACAAGCCCACACTCCAATATAATACGTATGCTCCAACAAAATCCTCAATTGCAAGGTTCTCTAGGCACACCTAGAGTAGGAACCATTCACATCATTAATTACATATTAATTAATCAAGCCATATCCACGACTTAATCATTTAATGATTTCACTTTTCATACTCATATGCCAACAATATGTCCATCACAAGTCTAGACCAATTATTACTTATTACATATTTTAGTGCATTACGAAGTGTTCAATTATTACAAAATCAATCATGTAGTCTTAACTTTTTACATAATCTTAGAATCTAGGATCAAAAGGATAACTTAGGTTATTTTCAACTCATCCAAGCCATATTTATCATTATTATAAGTCACTAAGGGTTCCCATAAGCCCACTTAGCCTAAATATCACTATACGGTTTTCCCACAACTATACATGCTTCTGTTTTCTAGTCACTGTGAGTAACTCACTTGTTATAAAATTTTCATATTTTAGTACGTTAGTCTAGACTCAATTACCTTTCCAACTAGGTATCACATGCCTTATTTGGGGTTTTCTAGCTCCCGTTATCACACTTTGGAGTTCGACAAACAAAGCTGTTTGCCAACTCCGAACAGAGCCCTAAACATCCTTTACCATTTCTGCGATTCTGGACAATCTACTAACCCAATTACTATCAAATTTTTATGTAGAAAACTAGACACCTTTAGCTTTAATTTGAAATTTTATGAGCCTAATTTGTGTAAGAAAAGATGGATAAACAATTCGTGGAAGTTGCAGCCATGTCCAGCCCCTGCATATGGCCTCCCTGGGCAGTCCCCATTAAAACGAACATACAGAATGTAATACATCTTCAATTGGTACCAAATTTTGGACACCACGTAGCTAACATCTCAAGATTATATTTGATATAAGGCACAACCCTATATGACCTCTGTGGAGGGGGATATGCTCTCCCCAATTTCGTCTAAAAACTGATTATATAGCCCTAAATGTGTTTACTTAACAAACCTTAATTATTTTTGATTATAAATCCTAATTCACTTTAATTCTTGGGTGTTTCTATTATTAAGTCACATTATGAAATCTCCTTAGTCTCATTATGTCATGATACTTAAATTTTACTAATTACTTAATTAGTGTACCTAAACCCTACTTTAGTCCAATTTTAAAGTTAAATCCTTAATTACTTTTGTTAATTAATTCCTACCCTTAATTAATTCCCCAATTCATCATCTCCTTAATTTTAACACAACTAAACCTTTATATACTTTACGGGGCAGATTTGATTAGCTATTTTAATTAGGGTTTTTGAGTTTTACTTAGAGTTAACCCACCTAGTTAATCTTTCTAATCATTTTTTTCACACTTAACAACTTAATCACATTTTTTTGTCATCATACCCTATCCTTACATGATATGGCTGAAATGTTCATGGTCCATTTTAGGGTTCATAGTCATATTTTTACATGAACATCACTCCAAGGTCCAAAGGTGGCACCTTTAGCCATCCAATCCATCATTCCATGGTTCAAAACACAAACACACTTAAGGATCATCATCAAACCATGACATAAAATTTTTTTAAACAATATTTCTTAATAATATCACAAAACCATGGCACACTTAGGCAACAAAGGGAAGACTTTTGAGTTATTTTACTCCATGGAAGCTTACATCTTCAAGGTTCCTCCTTTAGCTCAAGGCTCCACCTTTTTCCACCAAGAACCCTCCTTTAAGCAAGATCAAACCTTCATGAATATGCTCAAGAGTTAGGCTCAAGAGCACAAGAAGAAAGATGAGGTTTTTCATGGAAAAAAAATCAAGAGACTTACCCACAAATCGCAAGAACCAAGCAACCAAGTGTGGTTCTTCAAGAGAGTTTAAAAACACAACACCAAGGCCTTTACACTTCACAAAACCATGCCTGTTTGCAATGATAAGGGACACAAAATTTTGGATTCACACCATGAAAATGGTATGGTTGTGAAGAGGAGAGTGAGGGGAACAATCTTTGTGAAGGAAGATTGGTGGTTTGGAGAGATTTAGGTAAAGAAATCTTAGAGAGAAGTGAGAGAGTTTTTAAAATTTAAAATTTAGAGAGAGAAGGAGGAACGGGCTGCTGGAATCAGAACTGAAATGGGAGGGGAAGGTGCCCTAATTAGGGTTGCCATGTCACTTAAGTGACACCTTGTCCTTTAGTGAGACCCGGTGTAATTTTTAACTGAACCGTCGTCAAATTTTTACCCGGAAACTCGCAATACTCTAAATTTAAGTACTTAACATTAATTTTGTCTAATTATCATGTTCATAACCTAAGAATTTGATTAGTAGATCACAGATCCACAAACCGTTGTTTAATTGTACTGTAATCTTTACCGGTGTTCTTAACTGTACCCGAATTTCATAATCTTCTTAACTTTAACATTTGTGGTCTAATTGTGACTTTTTAGGCATATATTGGTCTTTATTTCCATTTTCTCATCTTTTTCCCGTTCCGGGATTCTACCGGCTGCTGCTACAACAGTACAAAATACTCAGCAGAAGTGACTTTTTAAAAATACCCCAATATGGGTATCAATCTTCATCAAATCATATCCTAACCTCATTCATGATGTTTATATTATTAGATTAGCTCTCTAACTATAATTTGTTAACTTTGAGCTATTCTACTGACTGTTATTACCTCAGCAGTCAAAATTCACAAATGAAAATTCATCTGTGCATAATACCCTCAATATGGGTATCAAAATTCTTAGAATTTCATCCTTACTCTATTTATGACCATAAGGTCCTCATCATAACCCTCTAATTTAAAAATCATATAATTAGGGTTATTATATTCACCACACCTTTTAAAATGATTTTGTCCTCAAAATCCGATCATACCTGATATCAAACTCGGGAAATCGCCGGAGAATATCATTCTCCCGCTCCCATGTGGCGTCCTCAGGTGTCAATCCTTCCCATTGAGTCTTGATCATGGGAATAACTCTATTTCGAAGTCGTTTCTCATCTCGTGCAAGAACCTTAGAAGGTCCAACAATGAACTTCAAATCCTTCTTAACCTCTATGTCATCATTTTGTACTATGTGTGAATCATCAGATATATATTTGCGGAGGTAACTCACATGAAAGACGTCATGTAAATTCGCCATGTTGGGAGGTAGAGCAAGTTGATACGCCACCGGTCCGACCCTCTTGATTATCTGGTAGGGCCCAATGAACCGTGGACTCAACTTCCTCACTCCTAAGGCACGTCCAACACCTGTAGTGGGTGATAATCGAATGAATACATGATCCCCTTCAGAGAACTCAAGGGGTCTGTGCTTGGCATCGTAGTAACTCTTCTGACAGCTTTAGGGTTTCTTCAGCCTATCTCTGATCATCTCGATCTGCTCTGTGGTCTCTTGGACCAAGTCTGGCCCCATTAACTATCCCTCTCCAACCTCCGTCCAACAAGTAGATGCTCTACACCTACGGCCGTACAAGGCCTCGTAAGGAGCCATACCCAAGCTGACATGATAACTGTTGTTGTAGGAGAACTCAACCAGTAGCAGGTACTTATCCCAAGCATTACCCTACTCTAACACACATGCTCTCAGCATGTCCTCCAGTGTCTGAATGGTCCTCTCTGTCTAACCATCTGTCTGTGGGTGGTAGGCAGTACTCAATCTCAATTGAGTACCAAAGGCCTCATGTAACGCTTCCCAGAAGCGTGAAGTAAACTTCGTATCCCGATCCCAGAAGCGTGAAGTAAACTTAGGGATCTATCGTAGCTTTGACAATAGTTTTGCAAGGTAAATTCTCTTCTTCTTCTTGTGTTGTGTGATTTGAATTTGATAAACTTTCTTCTTCCCAATGTCTTTGGTTTCACAACAGGGATCGTGGTTCTTATCTCTCTCTCTCTCTTAATTTTCTCGCTAGGTCACTTCCAGTTTTGTTGATTCTTTCTAGCTTTTTTGGATTCGCTCTTCAGATCTATGATCGTATGAATGTTTGCATTCATTTTTTAATATTCTTTTCCATTATTTTGGTTTTGAACAGATTTTATTTATCTCTGATTTTTTTATCTTGTTTGATTCTCTATTTTTAATCCCTATTTTTTAAAAAAATAATAAATGTTGGGTTATTTATATTTTTAATTATTAATTAACAATAGTTATTTAGGATATAATTAATATTTACATTGAATGATGTAATAAAATTTAAGAAATGCCATATTAAATGCGCATGGAGGGTGTCCAACTCATGTGAACGTTATACATCTTATTCGTTACATAAATCGTCCAACGGGAAGCTATGACTTCTTGCTTGCACCATATTGTTTGCATCACCAAATGTTACTTGACATACCTATTTAATTTTCAGTTTACATTGTTGTTATGAAGTACGCACATGGTTGAAACTGAATATAGTTTTTATCATTTTTCCTCACCCTATCTTTCTCTCATGAACGCATGTCTAATTCTGTGAATCTGGGTTTCCTTTGGCCTAATCTATTGGAGTAGTAAATTGTTCATTATAGTAACCGCACCTAAACTTTATACTTGTCAATTTCAGGAGAGAAAGTGATGGCCAAGGGTTTATGAATGGTGTTGGATAAACTGAATTTCAGCTTCAGCGATGAAGGTATAATTTTAATATTAAATTTTTAAGATACTTAAATTTATTCTCAAGTGATCCATTTTTACTTTCCCTAGCATATCTTATGGTTTCCTTTTAATTTATTATTGAGAGTGTGCAGCTAAAAATTTCAGGCTAGTGCATACTTGTCTTTTGCAAGAATGGTTGGTCTTGGATTTGAGCGGCATAAATGGAGACTAGATGGTGGAACAAGTAAACCTTTACTGAAAAATGTCACTAGAGATTTTGTTGGCTTTCTATATTACTTATTTTACACTGGTGTGTTGTCTATAAAGAGTTCCATAAAAGTTAAAAAGAAGAAAAAATAAATCTACACTCTATTTTTTCTCTTTTTGGTAACATTTGTTTTTAACATCCCATAAACCTCACAAACTCCGTTACTAGTTATGGAAGTGATCTAAGAGACAAGAAAAAATAGGTAGGACAGTTCTTTTTTATAGACCATCTCAATAATTTTCTGCACAAATTCACTTAGTTTGGCTTTTTAAAATGGATTCTGATTTATTTTGTCTCTTTTCATTTCTTATGGATAAAGGTTTACAGAGAAAAAATATATAATTTTAAAGTCAAAATGGGTCCTATTTAAGTGTGTAAAAAACTTATGTAATAATATTTATAAGTGACGTAATCAGTAAAAAATTACTTATAAAAACTTAAGGTATATATTTCATCTTAGTAAAAAATTACTTATAAAAACTTAAGGTATAAAAAATTACTTATAGAGAATTCTACATTGCTGGAGAAAGTTATGCAGGTGTTTCTTTATTTGATATACCATTTTTCTTACTTAGGACTTTGGTAATAGAATTCTGAATTGATTGATTGATTTGTACGATGAAGAATTATTCAATTTCTTCAAAAATGCTTTTCTGGTCACTACGTTCCTCAGTTGGCTCAAATTGTTTACTAGAAAAATAAGGGAATCGAGAATCCAGTCATTAATTTAAAGGGAGTTATGGTTGAAAGTTCGAAATGGCCTTGAAGGCCGATGCATGCAAGATGGAAAAATAAAATTTTTCTTTGCGGAATATACATGCACATCAAGATCATGCTTTAGGAAAACATGATGTTACCTTGTTCGTGAAATCACCAGATGATCAAGGCCGGTCTGAAGGGTTCAGACCCTCTAACGTTGATCCACACCACCCACTCGTCTAGGTGCAAGAACTCCTTCTTGTGAAGCCACCGGATGATCACCACAAAGAGGCTTGCTAGGCGCTCTTTGTGTGAAGATGGAGGCTAGGTGAAAGTGTTTGAAAAAGTGAAGTTCTCAATGTGAAAGCTTCACAAGTGGCGCAGGAGAGAGGAGAGAATAGGTTAGGTTTTCATAAAAACCCTTGGAGGAACAACTAAACACTTAGGCACATAAGAGAAGAGTATTTAAAATAAAATACCAATCAGATTTTTCTCCTAAAAATCTGATCATTAGGCGCCAGATAGGAGAGAGAGAAGTGGAGCTGTTTTATTTCAAAAATTGCTAACAGTCTCCTAGAATATTCTCTTGAGAATTGGTTCAAAACCTATTCAAAATTCTGATCAGAAATCTTCATAAGATCAGCTATATGGTGCGCCCCATATAGCCCAAAAAGGTGACCAGATACAATGAATCAACTCACTCAGATTTTCTCCCAACTGACTGAATCTTCTGGAGCTGATTTTGATGAGCAAATCTTGCTCACCAACAACCCAAATCAGCGCCATATATGGCCTTGGATCTTGTCCAAAAGATTCTCTCATGATACTAGTGATTTGTTCCAACAAGATCTCATCTTATCCTTTTGTTATGAAACAACCTTTCATAGGCAACTCAAATTCAAATTCAAATATTTGAATTCAAACATTCAAATTCAAAATTCAAATTTAAAATTCAAATTTTCAAATTTCAAATTTCAAATTTCAAAATTCGAATTCAAATTTCAAATTCAAAATTCGAATTTCGAAATTCAAATTCAAAATTCAAAATTACAAAATTCAAATTTCGAATTCCAAAATTCAAAATTTAAATGTTTGATAATTAATTTAACTAATTAAATTAATTAGTAATGTCTTGGACTATCCAAGCCCATTACAATGAACCATGCACCCTCCATCCCTTTAGGTGGAGTTCCAAACAACTTCTTGGGCTAATAACTATTATTAGGCCCAACACCTTTAATGCTAGAGCATCTAGACAATTAGGTGTTTGTGTGTGACCCATTAGGTCTAACTTAGCCACTGACATAAATGGGCTTGGGCCCAATAAGCCCACAACCCATCTAATGACAACACAGAGCACTAGCAATGCTTTGTTGCCCCAGAACTAGTTAGATTAATGATTTTATCATCCTATTAAACATATTTGGTTGCCGTATATATTTCCTTTCGTCTCGGTTACCTTCCCATAAAACCTAGGGTAAGGAAGCGTATCAACCCCTGCGGTTTAGGGTAAGCTTTATTCGAAATAGGGAATCTTCAATTTACAGACTCTAAAGGCAGATCATCTCATGATCTCTTTTACTATGCATAGATTCCCGAGTCCCTGTAAATGTCATCCCGATTTCTCTGGTTTACAGATAACCTAATCTCTCACAGAGATTTGACGAATTCCTTCAGCTTATCACCCTAGCCCTGTGTTCTTTCTGCACAAGCCCAACAGTATACCTATGAGTCTCCATGTTTCAGGCAGACGAGGTGCACAATCAAAGCATGCCTTCTAAAACACAGTCTAGGTAATAACTTCTGGTCTTAGGAAAGACATACCCAAATATAAAGAGACTACTCTAATGATACTCTCTGTGAGAGTTCCTCATAGAGTCTCTTTGTGGGTCCATTCAGTGCGAGCTATACCCTTATAGGTCCACCCACGACTTTAGCTAAGACATCTCCATATCTGTAGCACATGAGGTCTATACCTTGTATCCATATACAAATAGATAAGTCGTGCTAGTCTTACCCGAGATTACTGACCCCATTCTCAGTATCTCTAGACTAGGAACATAAAATTAGGAATAAACATCCGGTATTCTTGAATCCTCATGATTGTGATCTCATCACAGATACTCAAGAGATACCTATTTTATTCCACGGGGTTTATCAAGTTATTCATAATATATTAATATTAACATCGAGACATAATTATGAAACAAGATAAAGAGTGCTTTTATTTATTTACGACAATATTAAAAAGGTCTACATCTCTGTCCTTATTTAATCATAAGATTGTCTCTAAGACACCCAAATACTAACAAGCTCCCACTTGGCCTAGAGCCAATCAGACCTAAGTCGTATACCCAAAGCCTCATAATGACTATCATGTTTTCTCTGAGAAACAACCTTTGTCAGAGAATCGACCAGGTTATCATCTGTGGGAACATAATCCATCTTTACATCCATTCTATCAATGATTTCTCTAATCAGGTGATATCTGCGGAGCACGTGCTTAGATCTTTGATGAGACCTAGGTTCCTTTGACTGCGCAATGGCTCCAGTGTTGTCGCACAGCAACTGTATGGGCTCATCCACGCTTGAAACCACCCTAAGTTCAGATATGAACTTCTTGATCCACACGGCCTCCTTAGCCGCTTCTGAAGCAGCTATGTATTCAGCTTCTGTCGTTGAATCTGCTGTTGTCTCCTGCTTGGAACTCTTCCAAGATACTGCCCCACCATTTAAGGTGAATATGAACCCTGACTGTGACTTGCAGTCATCTTTGTCACTCTGAAAGCTGGCATCAGTGAACCCTTTCACTGTAAGCTCATTAACCCCACCATAGACCAGAAACGCATCCTTAGTTCTTCTCAAGTATTTAAGGATGGTCTTGACTGCCGTCCAGTGACCCTCTCCAGGGTCAGACTGGTATCTGCTCGTAATGCTTAAAGCATATGAGACATCTGGTCTCGTACATATCATGGCATACATGATGGACCCAATAGCCGAAGCGTATGGAATTCCACTCATGCGATCCTTCTCAGGCTGTGACTTAGGACACATAGCCTTTGAAAGATGTATCCCATGACTGACAGGTAGAAAACCCCTTTTCGACCCTTCCATGCTAAACCTCTTTAGCATCTTGTCAATGTACGTGGATTGAGATAAACCCAGCAGCCTGTTTGATCTATCTCTATAGATCTTTATACCAAGTATAAAGGCCGCCTCTCCCAAATCCTTCATGGTGAAGCTTTCTGAAAGCCACTCTTTCGTTGTTTGTAAAGTGAGGATGTCATTTCCTATAAGCAATATGTCATCTACATAAAGTACTAGGAAGACAACATTACTCCCACTAACCTTCCTGTAAACACAAGGTTCATCCTCGTTCTTGATGAAACCGTTACTCCTAACGACCTCATCAAAACGAATATTCCAACTCCTTGATGTTTGCTTTAGCCCATATATCGATCTTTGAAGTTTGCATACCATATGCTCCTGATCTTTGATTACAAAGCCTTCAGGTTGTGTCATGTACACTTTCTCCTTCAAGAACCCATTCAAGAAGGCGGTCTTGACATCCATTTGCTAAATTTCATAGTCGTGATATGCTGCTATCGCAAGCATGATCCTTATAGATTTGATCATGGCAACTGGTGAGAAAGTTTCATCATAGTCAACTCCTTGTCTTTGACGATATCATTTCGCCACCAACCTAGCTTTGTAGGTTTGAACGTTGCCATTTGCATCAGTCTTTCTTTTAAAGAACCATTTGTTACCGATAGGAACTATTCCTTGCGGTTTAGGAACCAAGGTCCATACCTTGTTCTGATACATCGAATCCATTTCAGATTCCATGGCTTCAAGCCAACTGGAAGAGTCAACATCCTTGACTGCCTCCTCGTAGTTACTCGGTTCATTATCCTCAACGGTTTGTTGATTCTCAATCACAAATCCATACCTCTTAGGTGGATGGATGTCCCTCGTAGACCTATGGAGTTGTGTGTTTACTTCTCCATCGGAGAACGTCGCATGCTGAGCAGACTTGGGTTCCTCAATCTGTTCATGTGGTTCTTGAACTTCTTCAAGATCAATCTTACTCCCACTGGCTCCTTGAGAGATCAAATCCTTCTCAAGGAACTCAACATTCTTGGATACAAACACTTTGTGTTCATCCATAGAGTAAAAGTAGTATCCTTTAGTACCTTTAGGATACCCCACAAAAAGACATTTAGTACTCTTAGCACTAAGCTTGTCTGATGCCAATGTCTTGACATAAGTTGGCGATCCCCAAACCCTGAGATAACTCAGGTTGGGTCTCTTACCATTCCATATCTCATATGGTGTGGTCTGAACAGATTTAGACGGTACCCTATTTAGAAGGTATGCCGCTGTGTCTAAGGCATATCCCCAAAACGATTTTGGAAGTTGAGTCTCACTCATCATAGACCTAACCATGTCTAACAAGGTCCTGTTTCTCCTTTCGGAGACACCATTTTGGTGTGGTGTGTAAGGAGCAGTAAACTGCGAGAGAATTCCATTCTCTCTTAGATAATCCTGAAACTCATGGCTCAAATATTCACCACCACGATCTGATCGTAATGTCTTAATTATCTTGCCACGTTGTTTCTCTACTTCATTCCTAAACTCTTTGAACTTTTCAAAAGCTTCGGATTTATATCTCATCAGGTACACATACCCAAATCTTGATTTGTCATCCGTAAAGGTAATGAAATAGGAGTGTCCTCCTCTAGCCTCAATAGACATTGGGCCACATACATCAGAGTGAATGAGTTCTAATAACTCACTAGCCCTATGACTCTCAAGCCCTTTGGGCGTGTGATGAGTCATTTTTCCAGCTAGACAAGATTCACATTGTCCATAGGATTCCAAATCCAAGGAATCTAGGTATCCATTTGCATGCATCCTAGACAATCTTGTTTCATTTATGTGCCCTAGTCTACAGTGCCAAAGATATGATTGATTATCCATCCTAGGTCGTTTCACATCTATTTTGAGCACTTCAGTTCCCATTTCAAGAACATACAATTCATTTATTAAGGTAGCAGTACCAAAAACAATATCATTCATAATGATAGAAAATGTACCATTCTTAATATTGAAAATAAATTCATCTTGTTCTAAACAAGAAATTGAAATAATGTTTCTAGAAACACTTGGAACATAAAGACATTTATTCAAATGCAGAAAAAGGCCCGTAGGCAAAATGAGGTCGGCTTCTCCAATAGAATGAGCAGCAACTCTTGCTCCATTACCAACGCGGAGGTCCACCTCGTTCCTCCCCAATCTCCTTGGGCTCCTAAGTACCTGCAACATATTGCAGATGTGAGAACCACAACCGGTATCCAATACCCATGAAGTAGGATTAGCACATGAATAATTTATCTCAATCATGAAAATACCTGAGGTAGAAGCATCACCATGCTTCTTGTCCTTCACACTCTTCAGGTAGTCTGGACAGTTCCTCTTCCAATGGCCTTTCTTGCCACAATGGAAGCACTCAGCATCGCCTTTGTCCTTGGATGCTTTCTTACCCTTCTTGTTGCCCTTCTTCTTCTTGGATTTTCCTTTGGGCTTAAGGGAGTCACCTTTAGCAGGCCCCTTAACCTTACCCTTGGCCTTGCTAGGCCCACCAATCAGAAGAGCTTATGTCTTATCCTTCTTGATAGACACTTTAGCAGTTGTTAACATACTTAACAACTCAGGCAAGCTCACTTGCATCCCATGCATGTGGTAATTCATGATGAATTGACTAAAGGAAGGTGGAAGTGAGGTGAGCACTAAGTCATTACTTAGTTCGGCATCCATGATAAAGCCTAGATTTCCTAGCTTCTCAATCAGACCGATCATCTTAAGAACATGACTGCCAACAGACATGCTCTCAGACATCCTGCAAGAGAACAATTCTCTTGAGGCCTCATACCTCTCATGCCTGCCTTTAATGTCATACAACTCCTTGAGATGTAAGACAATAAAGGGAGCATCCATATGCTCATGCTGCTTTTGCAGTTCAGGCGACATGGATGCCAACATGATGCAGACAGCCAACACATTGTCATCCATGTGCTGTTTGTGGGCCTCGAAATCAAATTCCGCGAACCCATCTTCCCCTTCCCTAGGAGCTACGGGTAATTCAACATCTAGGACGTAAGCAATCTTTTTGGCCCTTAAAACAATTCTTAGGTTCCGATACCAGTCCATAAAATTTGGACCGGTCAGCTTGTTCGTATCAAGTATGGAGCGCAGTGACAGTGTATTAGTCATACTAATTAACTGAAAAATGTAAAGATAAAATTAATTAATATTCGGTCATGTAGTAAAAACAAATTATTAAAGACTTTAAATAATTTTTCCCCTCCCACTATTTTATCTAAGTCAATGACCCTTCCTTTTGACTTAGGGTTATTCTACTTTTAGAATTTACCTTAGTGGGATTAAGAATGCGATTATTTATTTTAACCCCCGTCTGAGACCGCAAGATTAATTTAAATAATGGATTGATCTTTATCAATGGTATCTCATACCCTTTCTTAACATTAGGTTGACAACTCCTTGTCACTTAGTGGTGCATCTCATGCAACCAACCTAGCACTATTACCCTAAGCACATAAGCCCGGCTGGGCCTGCAGCTTATGTCTCAGTTAAGCACTAACCAGCACCCCAAGTGTCTTACACTTCTAATACTACTCTTACTCAACGAAACAGTGGGTCCCAACTGGGTTGTAGAGCACCACTATTTAGAGGAGGTTTGAGTAATATTGGTGGTGGGAGGTAATCATGTGCTTAATAATTTTATTCCTTTTAAGGGTTCATTTTATTAAGGGTTTATTAAGTCTCATCAAACGCATTAATATATTATCATGCTAGTCGTAACCTATGTCATACATCTAACGGTTTAAACTAGTCGCAATTGGACTTGCATAATAATCATACAAACGCGATTTAGTCCAACTCATGCATACTAGACGTCATAAGTCATAAAGCATACATATCGCGATACTCTATCTCATGCATACTAGTCGTATAATAACATACATGCAAATAAAACAGTTTTATTTTGAGATAGTCATGGTGCTCGCTCTTTTGTCCATCTTGCTTCTCAAGCCTCGGCTTCTTGTCGTCTATACGCCACTAGCCTAATTTCTCTAATTACAATTAAAGAAACTCCAAAACATCTTGGAGGGACAAAATTTAAAATACAAAATTTAAATTACAAAATTTGAAATTCAAATTACATCTCTTTTAAAAGAGCCCAAAATTACACATTAATTTAAATTTGAAATTTCAAATTCCGGGCACCATGACCATCCCCTTCCTCTTTTGCACCTGAAATGTTAGACAACTCACAAGTACAAAATATTATCACATAATATATATTTTTCACGTATGTCTTGATATTTAACAATTAATTATCAAAACATATTTAAAATTTAAAACTTTTCTTAATTTTTCAATTGGCCGAATTATATAACAATTAATATAATTCTAATTTTGTTGACTCTTTCTCAAAGAACACAAAATTAAATCATGCATATAGCCATCAACACTTAATGGCCGAACCATATACTCAAGTATATGAGATTAATTTTCGAAAAATTTTATTTCATGCTCAGGAAACAATTCATGGAGAAAAAATAAGAAAACAATCAAGGTGTTCAAAACACCTTTCATGGTCGAACTCCACCCTTCAAAAAGGTGCTTCCTTTTAAAACTTTTATAAAGAAAAAGACAACCATGAATATGAATGGATGCATGAACATGGCATTCGAAATAACATGTTCATAAAAACGAAAACTTTAACCGTTTAAAGTATTGTAAATTAGAATCCATTCATAAAAAATTGAATCTTTAACCTTTAAAGAGATTTTAACCGTGAAAAATATGATCACAAACAAGGTACCATCACCCGTCGATGGTAAAGCAACCGGGCTCTGATACCACTTGAAAGTTCGAAATGGCCTTGAAGGCCGATGCATGCAAGAGGGAAAAACAAAATTTTTCTTTGCGGAATATACATGCACATCAAGATCATGCTTTAGGAAAGCATGATGTTACCTTGTTCGTGAAATCACCAGATGATCAAGGCCGGTCTGAAGGGTTCAGACCCTCTAACGTTGATCCACACCACCCACTCGTCTAGGTGCAAGAACTCCTTCTTGTGAAGCCACCGGATGATCACCACAAAGAGGCTTGCTAGGCGCTCTATGTGTGAAGATGCAGGCTAGGTGAAAGTGTTTGAAAAAGTGAAGCTCTCAATGTGAAAGCTTCACAAGTGGCGCAGGAGAGAGGAGAAAATAGGCTAGGTTTTCATAAAAACCCGAACAACTAAACACTTAGGCACATAAGAGGAGAGTATTTAAAATAAAATACCAATCATATTTTTCTCCTAAAAATCTGATCATTAGGCGCCAGATAGGAGAGAGAGAAGTGGAGCTGTTTTATTTCAAAAATTGCTAACAGTCTCCTAGAATATTCTCTTGAGAATTGGTTCAAAACCTATTCAAAATTCTGATCAGAAATCTTCATAAGATCAGCTATATGGTGCGCCCCAATAGCCCAAAAAGGTGACCAGATACATCTGAGTAGTTGCATTCAAATTTGAATCAACTCACTCAGATTTTCTCCCAACTGACTGAATCTTCTGGAGCTGATTTTGATGAGCAAATCTTGCTCACCAACAACCCAAATCAGCGCCATATATGGCCTTGGATCTTGTCCAAAAGATTCTCTCATGATACTAGTGATTTGTTCCAACAAGATCTCATCTTATCCTTTTGTTATGAAACAACCTTTCATAGGCAATTCAAATTCAAATTCAAATATTTGAATTTAAACATTCAAATATTCAAATTCAAATGTTCAAACATTCAAATTCAAAATTCAAATTTTCAAATTTCAAAATTCAAATTTCAAAATTCGAATTCAAAATCCAAAATTCAAATTTCAAATTTTAAATTTTAAATTCAAAATTCGAATTTCGAAATTCAAATTCAAAATTCAAAATTTCAAAATTCAAATTTCGAATTCCAAAATTCAAAATTTAAATGTTTGATAATTAATTTAACTAATTAAATTAATTAGTAATGTCTTGGACTATCCAAGCCCATAATGAACCATGTGCCCTCCATCCCTTTAGGTGGAGTTCCAAACAACTTCTTGGGCTAATAACTATTATTAGGTCCAATACCTTTAATGCTAGAGCATCTAGACAATTAGGTGTTTTTGTGTGACCCATTAGGTCTAACTTAGCCACTGACATAAATGGGTTTGGGCCCAATAAGCCGACAACCCATCTAATGTCAACACATAGCACTAGCAATGCTTTGTTGCCCCAGAACTAGTTAGATTAATGATTTTATCATCCTATTAAACATATTTGGTTGCCGTATATATTTCTTTTCGTCTCGGTTACCTTCCCATAAAACCTAGGTAAGGAAGCGTATCAACCCCTGCGGTTTAGGGTAAGCTTTATTCGAAATAGGGAATCTTCAATTTACAGACTCTAAAGGCAGATCATCTCATGATCTCTTTTACTATGCATATATTCCCGAGTCCCTGTAAATGTCATCCCGATTTCTCCGGTTTACAGATAACCTAATCTCTCACAGAGATTTGACGAATTCCTTCAGCTTATCACCCTAGCCCTGTGTTCTTTCTGGACAAGCCCAACAGTATACCTATGAGTCTCCATGTTTCAGGCAGACGAGGTGCACAATCAAAGCATGCCTTCTAGAACACAGTATCTCTAGACTAGGAACATAAAATTAGGAATAAACATCCGGTATTCTTGAATCCTCATGATTGTGATCTCATCACAGATACTCAAGAGATACCTATTTTATTCCACGGGGTTTATCAAGTTATTCATAATATATTAATATTAATATCGAGACATAATTATGAAACAAGATAAAGAGTGTTTTTATTTATTTGCGACAATATTAAAAAGGTCTACATCTCTATCCTTATTTAATCATAAGATTGTCTCTAGGACACCCAAATACTAACAATGTTGAGATTGTAAGATTCATAAAAAAATGATACTTCTACCTTGTTGTAATCATCTATTGCGTGTGATTTCTCTCTGGATGCTGTCATTAATTTTTTCACTTTTCCTTTTATCTCAAGTATTGTAGGTAGCTCAGGTAAAAAAAATTAAATAAAAGAATATAGGTTTCTAATTTTGTTGAATGTTTTTACTTGATGCATGATCTCCGCAGAGTAGATTTGGAGTTTCCGAAGATTGAAGTTAGGTTTCAAAAATTGACTGTTGAGACTTTTGTACATGTCAGAAGCAGAGCCCTGCCAACAATTCCAAATTTCATTTGCAATATGACCGAGGTACTTTGTCTCCTTTTCTTTGATCTGGATCATAGATATATTCATTTTTTTGGACATAGCTTTCTAATTTGATTTCCCTTTTATGATTAGGCTTTTTAAGACAACTATGGATATGCAGAAAAAACAACACTACTATTAGCTCTTGCTGGTAGGCTAGGACCTGGTTTGCAGGTACTTTTTCAATTACACTAAACAAATTAGTATGGGTTTCTTGAGAAATATGAAGGGAAAATCCATTACTCTACTGGGATAGTAATTGGCATTAGTGTCTCTGATAAGTGATAACTACTACTCAGAATAGATAGACTCTTTTGACTTTGAGCAATTACTAATCAATTTTTAAGGCCTTTGTTTAAAACAAAGCCTGAAGATGTTTAAAACATGCAAAAGCAGAATACAGCTACCATGATTTCAGCTCCCAGTCGATGGGAGTGGTGATTCACTTGCAGAATAAATTTAGATTTTTCACTATAGATGATAACCTTGATTTGCCGTTTCTTAATATTGCTTTGTTGAGTTTGCGCTGTGTTTGGTTAGAAGCAGTGTTGTGCCTTAAGACGAGTTGTCTCAAGATGCTGAATCCCTTGGCCTTAAAAAAATAAAGAATTTTTAGCTTCCATACCTTAAGATGGTGTTGAGGACAAATTCAGTTAATGTTCTAGCTCTTACTTTTGATCAGCTTTTATCAGGATACTTATCATAAGCTTAGTTTCCCTAATGTAGTGCTTAGGAAAGAGGTCAGAAATAAATTACAGTAGGTATGAACTGTAGACACCAAATTTTGTCCCGGAGATATAAATTAAAAATTAAAAAAGAAAAACCTTAAAAATAATTTGATCGATACTTTTAACTTATGGGTTGTCTCCATTTTCATCCAAAAAAATAAATAAAATAAAATAAAATAAAATAAAGCCCTTGCTGTCTCCATGAAAAAGCACCGTGTAATAGCTTCCCTTAATCACACCTTTCACCATCTCATCACATCAAAATAGTGCAGCCTATTTGTATTGCTTGAAGAGGTGCAATGTGAGTTTCAACATCACACGGAGATAAGCTACACACGCAACAGTGCACAAGGCTCAAGCATCCTTTTGTACACGGCAACAAAAAGGCACCGCCACTCCAAGACATATATAGCCCACTTGGTTGAAGAAGGGCAGAGAATAAAAATGGAAAGTTGAGACACAGAAGATATGCCTAGGAAAGGAAATTGGAGGAGACCTTTACTTGTTGGAGTCTGATCCACCCAGGCATTCCTTTTGTCCAAGGGAACATGAGAGGAAGCAGACTTCCTACATTATTTTTCTGATATAAAGAACAGCAAACCTCTCGCATAAAAGGAAGGGAACGCTGAAACAAAAAAGAGAGAGAAGGGAACACTGAAACAAAAAAAAAGGGAACGCTGAAACAAAAAAAAAGAAGGAGGGGAGTTCAGATGAGAGGGCAAAAAAAAAGACAAATAAAATAGAGTCTTGATGATAAAAATAAAAGGAGAAAGGATAGAAACTCAAGCTTCAAATAAAAAAACTTAAGCTTGGATCCCAAAACAGTTAAGGGGTATGCCATTGACAGAATCACTTTCAAAACCAAACCCCAAAATCCCATCAGCCCCATCTCCATCGCGAGCCTGCAACCAGTCTCACCTATGTCTTCGTCCATCCACATTGGAAACCTCCATCGTTCATAGCAAGTTCTCCTCAACGCAAAGAATAAGTCAATGTACTTTCTATCCATAGCTCTATGGCCTTGTGCTTAAAATCTTCATGAGTGTTTGCTGTCCATGCAAGTGATCCAGCCATGTTCCCACGGTCAAGCCACCCATCAAACTCTTTCATTTGTTTTATCTTGGATATCCCCAAAGAAGAGGTAATTTCCTTGTCTTTTTTATTATTATTATTCTACCGACAACATGTATATATTAGCTTTGGATAACATGTGCTTGGTATATGATGATGATACGTGTCCTCTTTTTGAGCTTTGGGCGTTGATATATTAGATTAAAAATAAATAATATTAAAAAAAAAAAACTTTAAAAGTAAAAGAATAAGTTAACGTCTCCTTATGTTAATTAGTTTGTTTTTTTGCTTATATCGTTTTTTTCTTTTATTATTCATTTGTGAAATTTGATTATTTGTTTATCAAGAAATTGTTTTTTTCTTTTTAAAAAGAGTATAAAGAAATCAAAAAGAAAAAAATGAGAAATATTTCGTATTCTGTTTGTGTTTATTTGCTTATTTACCTCTTAATAACATTTTTTACTAATGTGATCAAATATTTATCAAAATATAAACAAAGTATAAATGACAAGTATTTTTCTTTGTTTTAATCCATGCAATGATTTGCAACGTTGATGTATGGTCTTCCATCTTCAAATGTTGTACTTATCATATGAGTATACGTATAACTATGTTATCTTATATCCCGTGCAAATGTGGATTCATTTTCTAAATAAAATATTTTCTCTTGAGATTCAAAAAATTAAATTTATCTATCCATGTCAATAGATATTTTCTAAAATATCTTAGCAGCGATGTACGACGTTGATGTATGGTCTTCGTAAGAATTTACGTGTAGTCTTGCTATCTTAAATTCTGAGCTATGAATGATTCCTTTTCAAAAATTAATAATCCTTCTTAAAATCATTTTCTTTCAAAATTAAAACTAACCAACAAACAATTTTTTTTTTACAGAACGAAGTAGCTTTGAGTTTCCTATTGTACCGAGGGATACGTCGGAGCGAGATCTTTCTCGTCAAACACAAAAATAAATTTTCAAAAATTAGTTTTGTTTTCATTTATCAATTTAGTTCAATTCTTTGGGGTGAAATAAATATTTAAAATTTTATCAATAATTTGCACAATTAATATAAGGTAATTGTTCTTTTAACGGACGGTGTAGGGTGCTAGCACTTTCCCTACTCGTAATCAACTCCCGAATCCATTTCTGTCTTTAAAGACCAGTTTTCTTTAATAAAAGGTTTTTCCAATGTTTTCTTAAATAAACTTTGGTGACGACTCCATTGTTTTTTTTCCATCTCAATCTTTCGCCGACACGTCGCGATCCGGTTGCGACATGAACCAACACCTGTTGTATGTGTTAAAATATATTCAAAATACCAACCAACCTGTGGCCTTTTGAACTCTCTGAGTACTTAAAATTTGAAGATAACCAATGGCTACATGATGATCAAGAGTCATTTGTTTCTGAGCATGTTTCAAAACAGGTCTATGAAGCCAATGAAGAATGGGACTTTGGAGGAGGTGACAGCTACTTTGAGGGGTCTTCGAGCAGTATGCTTAGTTCCTGGGAAAAAAATTAATTTATTGCTTTTTTAATAAAAAATTACGAATAAGTAATCGTTTTGAAATTAATTACGAAAATATAGCAGATAAACACGCCCCATAGGGGTGTGACCGATTGGAGAGAGACACGCCCAATGTTGGGCGTGACCGAGGAGAGAGACACGCCCAATGTTGGGCGTGTTTCACCAGGTGCTGCCACGTGGCACAAAAGTCAACAGTTTGACCGTAAAACTTTGGAAGTCCATAACTTTTGACTCGGGTATCCGAATTAGGTAATTTTTTTTTTGAATGCACATAACTTTTCGAGATCTACGTAATGACACCTCATTTGGCATATTTTGTCTCTCACAAAAAAAAATTGAATTTACAATAATGATACCATAAGAACGTTTAAACAAAAATTAACAGAAAACCACTCTTATGATTAGAAACATTCATAATAAAGATCCTTATGATTATGGTAAGTTATGATAAGGTTAATTATGTATGTTATTGAGATATATTTTAAAATTTTGAATGAAGAATTTTATGAAATTTATAATTAATAAAAGTTAACATCTGTCGGTGACAGAATATCGAATAATTTATATTAAAAAGTTAAGTGAGTTCTTTTCGTTTTATTTTGATTTTTAAGTTTTTGTTCATGATTATAAAAATGTTAGATTATTTTCAGTAATAATTATAAGGTAACAAAGTCATGTCATTTTTAATAATTATGGTATCATTGTTGTAAATTCAAATTTTTTTGTGAGAGACAAAATAGGTCAAATTAGGTGTCATTACGTAGATCTCGAAAAGTTATGTGGAATCAAAAAAAAATTACCTAATTCGGATACCCGAGTCAAAAGTTATGGACTTCTAAAGTTTTACGGTCAAATTATTGACTTTTGTGACACGTGGCAGCACTTGGTGAAACACGCCCAACATTGGGCGTGTCTCTCTCCTCGGTCACGCAGGTCACGCCCAACATTGGGCGTGTCTCTCTCCAACCAGTCACGCCCCATAGAGACGTACTTGACTGCTATATTTTCGTAATTAATTTCAAAATGACTACTTATTCGTACTTTTTTATTAAAAAAGCAATAAATTAATTTTTTTGCCTAGTTCCTGAGATGAAAGTGTGTTTTGTTTTGTAGCATGAGATATTTATAGCCATTTTCTACTAGTGGTTCAATTTGATCAATACTATAGTAATGGATATGAACATATTCAACTATTAATGGATTTCCTATCTTTGGCTTATGTATGTTCTCTTTCGCTTATGCATATAGTCATTGGTTGGGTGTCTTAGGAGATGCTGGCAATGGATGCGAGAAGAAAGAAGTTAAAGAGAGAGTTGCATTCAAACAAAGTCAGACGTTGAAATACTAGACGATGGATACAAATAGAGGAAGTACGGAAAGATTTGTTCTCTACTCATTATTGAATTCCACTTCCATTTTCCATTCTAATTGTCTTCTTGTATGCTACCCTTATCGTTATCTTTTTAAGATTTGATAATTCTGTAATTCCAAAGAATCAGGTTTTCAAGTACTATAAGAATTTATATACTTTATACTTATAAATTGTCAGTGTCAGTGAAGGTATTTGCCTATTCAATTTTTAATTAATTTTTTTGTTGTATGATTAATTTCTTATTAGGAAAGAATTGAAAGATGCTAGTAATATTCCAATGATATGTGAGAAAATTAATTTTAAAAAATAAACGTTTTTTTTAAAAAAATATGTCTTAGGTTTTGGTTGTTATTTTTTTAATATTTCTTTAGAAATAGCTACGGTTGAAATATAGCTATGTTTTAAAAATATAAAATAGACAACAGAGGCGGTTATTCCCACCGTTTCCCAAAACCGACTTTGAATCATATTATGGGTTTAGTGGCACCATTTTCGATGGCGGTTTGATAAACCGACGTCTTATATTTTAGTGGCGGTTCAAACCGTCGCTAGCAGGAAAATAACCGCCACTAAAATGCAAATTTGTTGTAGTGTGCACAGTTATAAAAAAGTATATAAGAAGAAAAATTAATTTCCTGTAACATGAAAATAATTTTTTCAAAAAAAAAAAACCTCTTATGATATTTACTTAATCTCTTCAAAATATTTCTAAAGTTAAGTAAAGATAAATTATTTATGCAAATTTGTGTTTTCAATCTAAAATATTATAGATTATTTTAAATAGCATACACACTATCATATAAGGGGAATGTTATATTTATAAACTTTTTATTTACAAACTACACTATGTCTGACCAGTAAGACACTCTTGAGTGAAGTCTGACCAGTCAGACATAATATAATTTATAAGTTTATAAAAAAAAAGTTTGTCAATATAACCCTTCTCATCATATAATATTAAGAATCTAACATAGTAGTGCCCTTATAATTCTAGACCATAGGTCAACACACTTCTTGCCAATCGGATCACGAATACCAGAACATACAGTTACAAGTGACAATGAACTAAGATGGTATTCAAAAATAAAATTTATAAAACCATATTTAAATATGGGTTTTATATATGTTATGTAGTAGGACACTTTTAGTGTCATGTTACTCTAATACATTTGATGTGGGTCCCACTCATAAGAAAAAAAAGAAAAAGAAAACAAGGCGAGTCTCATTTGTCATGTGAGAGTAACATGACACTAAGAATGTCATACAACATGATATGTATAAAACCCTTTAAATATAGAAGGTCAAATGAGATAGAAAAATACTAACGAAGCATTTTGAAGATTTTGAAGAGGGTATCATGTAAAAGAAATGAATATAAAAAGAATATTATTTTATTTAAAACTACTAAATAGGCGGCTATCAAAACAAAAAATAACTACTAAATAGGCCAATCATAAAATTTATAGATATGATTTTTAAAATAGGCTGAGGCATATTTGTTTAGTAAGCTCCTATTTTTATAGCACAGGCACTATTTAAAATTTTAGGGAAAGCTAGGCCCAAAGTAGGTCAACATATTGATCCAGATTGTATAATTTAATATAAATTTAATTTAATCAGTCAAACCAATGACTTATTAATCCAGATTAAGTTGATTATCAACTCGAGTTTAATAATATTGTTTTGTAAGAAAAAAATATTTAAAAAAAATATTTTTTCAAATTTATTTAAATATCTAAGACAAGGGGTGGCACAACAAGAAAAAGTGTTATCTAAAACCTAATAACTTTATAAAACACTGATTGAAATAGTCCCTCTTTAAAGGTTGTCAAGTGAATGAGAGCTGCATAGGCGAGGAACACCGACCAAAATGTCACTGTTCACCAAGTTTTTTACCTAAATACCACGCGAATAGTGTTATTTCCCAATTTACCACGGGGGCAAGTTCGCTACCCGGTGTAGCGAACTCGGTTTGCTGACGTGTCACATTTCTAGTGGATAACAAGTACCAAGTTAAAAAAGAGAGTATGGAATTCGCTACATTGGGTAGCGAACTTGGTTAAAACCAAGTTCGCTACCCCGTGTAGTGAACTTGGTGTCCACTAGAAACGTGACACGTCAGTAAACCGAGTTCGCTACACCGGGTAGCGAACTTGCCCCCGTGGCAGATTGAAAAATAACATTGTTAGCGTGGCATTTAGGTAAAAAACTTGGTGAATAGTGGCATTTTGATCACTGTTCCCATAAGCGACAACTCCGCCTTTGCTGCTCCAGTTTGGAGAAGATTTCCAACATCACTTTGTTTAGCTCCATCGCTTATGAATTTATGTTGTAATTAAAAGTGTGAGCAAAAAAAAAAAAAGTGAAAAGAATTGGAAAGTAAGAAAACAAAGAATAAGACTTAAGGTGCTGTTTAGTAGAGGTCTTTGTCCTAAATGCCTAGACTATGTAGCACCGACACTTCAAAAACTCTGACGTGTCGTGTCCGACACTTCTCGACACTCTCCGACACTCTGACACTCCCCGACACTCCAACACGCATTATAGAAATTAAAAAAGGTTCAAAGGCTGCATTGTGTTGAGTTTTTAATTCCAACTATTAGATTCGTTAGATTACGTTACCATTTTACACGTGTCAGTATCGATGCTACATAATGCCTAGAGGTAAATTAATTTGGGATTTGAAGATTACAATGTTTGATAGAAGACTCAAAAAAATTATGCTAGGCAAATTGATTACCCAGGCAATGTAATTTGTATGAAATATTGCAATGAAAACTCTGTGCTAAAAAAATCACATTGTAGGTGGTAATTGGTGTTTAGCTGGGAAAGAAAATGAGAGCGCGAATATTTTGTCCAAAATGACCCTTTGATTACCTTTCTACTCGTACGTTTGCAAAGAAAGCTAATTTGCAGCTGGAATCACACATCATCGTCTGCAATGAAAGCTAATATGCATCTAACTCTCTTTCTTTACTTTGATCATTGTTTCCTTTAAATTAAAACAGTAAAATAAGATAAATTTTGAAGAAATTGGTGTGCAAATTGTAAGAACTCACATCGTTAATTAAGGAAGTTAATTAATTAATTAATTATGTGAAATTATGAAATAATTCCATAATTGACCCTAATATTATGATAAGGCTTAATTAATTATGGTAAGTAATTAATAATGCTGAAAGTCGCTTTTCGGACGAAAAGTGCAGATACCAGTTTTGCTACTCAGTATAAATGCGTAACGATGAAGTATCCCAGAAAATTATAAAAAGTGTGTATATGTCACATGAATAATATATAGGACTTGTAAAACAAGTTTCAAGTTAAAATAATGAGAACTGGTGCTAGAACTGATACTGGCTACAGAAAAACGCGTACCAGAAACGTGCTGCGAAAAATAAAATGAAAATATGATAAATCTTAGAAAAATGAGTAGGTTCAGAATCCTAAATTTGGGGTTAAAATCCTAAGCGTAACAATTAGCACTAATATAGTGCGATTAAGACTTAAGTGGCTATATATAAGAGTGGCACATGATCCTAGATTTAACATTTGCACCTCTACGTAGCATTTGCTAGAGCCTTTGTAGTCAGCCACCCCTTGCCACCTTCCTCTCCATCCTTGTGAGCCAAGAGGTCATCTTTCCTCTTGGTTTCTTCACCAAACCTCCTAGTGTGAGTGTGCTTGGGCCTTGGGAGAGTGAAAGATTCTTCTTTTCTGAGTTTAGTTTCTGTGTTGGTAGTCTTTGGGGGCTGAGTTCTTGTGTTGGGTTGTGGGGGTTATCTTCTTGGCTTGTGGAGCTCCAAGAAGCTTCCTTTGTAAAGAAAGGACCCATCTTTGTGTGCCATTTTTGTGCACCTTGTGAAGTCATACTTGAGGAGCTGTTGGTGAGCTCCAAGAGCACCTCCTTGTTCTGTTTTGAGCTTGGGTAAGCTTCACCACCTTTGATCATGAGTTTTAATGGGTTAAAGCTTGAGTCTTGGCATGTAACATGCTAAAATGAAGTAACCAACATAAACATGAATCTGTAAGTCTGTAAAAATGCATGCTTGGGCGTTGGAATGGGTTAAAAACCCAACCTTTGGAGTGATATCTCGCGAAATGCAGAATCTGCATTCTGTCGCGAAATATCCGGATATGATATCCGGGTATTGATATCCGGATATGATATCCGGGTATTGATATCCGGATATGATATCCGGATATTGATATCCGAATATGGGGTCTCGGATATCCAGATATGCATATCCGGATGTCCCCGACATATATCCGGATATTCTGGGTTCTCGAAGAACAGTAGTTGCACTGTTTATACAGAAGGCAGTTTTGGGTTTGGAGACCCTAGATTGATGAAGTGAGACTTCTGTAATAATTAAACTAAGTCAGAATCAAGTGATTAAGGGCTTGTGGCTTTGTGAGAAGCCTAAAGACATGAAACCTAAGGAAAGACGTTGTCTTTATGTCGTTTGCTTGTAGAGTTTGAATATTAATGTTATTCTGGTCCAAAACAGATTGTGATTCTGCTGTGTTTGGGCTTTATGCTTTGTTGGACTCTTGGCTTGGATTGTTAGTTTGCAAGGTAAGCTTTCGTGTCCTCGGTTTAGCCATTGTGTGGTTCCACCATACCCCACGAGAGAATGGTTTATATGCATGATGTGTTTACATGCTTTGATAATTGAAAATGCTGTTAAGCTTTATGTGCAATTGCTTATAATATGCATGTGTTGTTCCACTTAGACGGTTAGCCTGAGTATGTAGCGTCATACAAGACGGCGACACTATGGGTGGGTGCAAGTGGCGTCTTGCACTAGTGTGGGTAATAGACGTATTCCTCCATTTCTCTGGCCAGTAGATTAGTTATAACACACATGACATGATTATTTGCTGCATTGCACTATTTTGGAACTTATACTGTTGAACTGTTTTTGGAACTTATATTGCACATGTAAGTGAGCTTGTGGTGGAAGATCCTTGAGGACCCCTTGTCTTACTGAGATTTCTGTTTAGAGATCTCACCCCACGTTTGGGGCGCTTATTTCAGGTTCTGGTAACCCAGGGGTTGAGACCTCTAGCGGCAGGAGGCCAGAGCTTAGTTGATTGATGTTTATCTGCTTATGCTGACTATGTTTGGATGCTGGTTTATGTCTGTTGATATCATGGTTATAGCTTCATTTGATGTTATTGGGTAGACTCTGTTGGCTATGTCGTCTATTTGGTGAGCATGGAGATTGTCCATGCCACGTTGACTTGACTTATGTTTTTAGCTTTGAGTTGTATTAATGTATCAGGATATTGTCCGGAGTACGTGTGGTAGATCCGTGACTTAGATACTCACTTATTTATCTATTGAGGTATTTCAGTTAGCTGTCTTTTGCAATTTACATAAAGGTGATGTTTCTATGAAATGATTAAGTAATCAACTTGGCTAAGTTTAATAACGTCATAATTAAAAAGAAAAAGATATTCCGCATTTTAATTAAACGTGGCTTAATACGATGACATGTTAACAAACTGGATATACACAGGGTGTTACACAAATGAACATGGCGAGTCACAACTCAAGGTCAGTGGTGGGAAAAGAGACGAGTTGCAGCTCCTCCTTCTCAAGCCATGCAAGTGTTCAAAGTGTTTAGGGCAAAGAGATTTTCAACCATGGAAACATGAAAATGAACGTTGCTGATTTTTATTTTTATTTTAGTTTCAAAATTTAAAATGCCTACTTTCGTAATTTACACCAATTATACTATCAATATTTTAGTTTTTACCAAACATAGATTTTGAAAACTTAAATCAATTTTTCCGATTAAATTTCACTCTACCAAACAACATTTTTTAATCTTTTCCATCAAACTTATTTTCATACAATATTCATAATTATTATATTTTTCTGGTAAAAAAAATTTATCTTCTACCAAACGTCCCCCGACAGATCAAACCTACAGGTTACAAATAAGACCTATACATTTGGTGCAACAATTTTCTACGCTTTCGCTATCACCAGAACCTGGTCAAATTGGGGTGGTTCCAGAAATTCTGGGTTTAATAACATTTAGGAAAAAATCAATTTGATGCTTGATGTGTTGTCACTTGGTTTGCATCAGAGGTTGAAAAAGATGTGTATCACTAAACCCCGATTAAGGAAATATATTAGTTCTAGCTTAAGTTAGTTGTTATACATTTAAACTATCGATTTTTGAAAGATGATGCAATTTTAATACAATAAAATAAGGAATAATTGACCAAACGAAGATAGATATATAAGCACACGCATGCCATTGAGTTTGACATATATATATATATATATATATATCCTAAAAAGCGGACATGATTAATTAAAAGAAGCAGCATCAAGCCCAAAATTAGATGCTCTTTCGAGCTATTAAGATATAATTTATACAGATATTTGTGGTCCAACCGTTCTACAATCTTTAAACAAAACTGAGGTTTGTCCTGGTTCTCTTTGGCATAATGTGATAATCACTTTACAAAACTGGAGAAAACACAGTGTCCCTGTCATTAACTTTAGCTATTATCATTAGTCACAAAACAATCTTTCGAGGACACAAGGTCGTGGTCTTGTCAAGTAATGGGTGTATTTCAAAAATAATAATAATAATATTTAAAAAAAAAATAGAATGTGAAGACTTTTGGGAGATGGGGAATTGAAAATCTAGACTCTGGGATACATCAATAGGTGATTAGCTGAAGCAAGCAAGGATTATTTTTAATAAAGCACACCTGAACACTAAAAGACGTGTTTTATTGTTTGGAACTAGGTATGATTACTATATTATTAATTTTAACTAGTGACTTAGACTTAATACAACTTAACAATCATTAATTTAATTGTCTTTTGTTTTTCACGAGCTTCTTCTCAAGGAGGGTAAAATCTTGTTAATTTCTTGTGTAAGAGACATCCATGAAGTAAGTTTTTAAAACAAATTCAGCCATTAATTCAGGTAAATGGGCTTTGATGTGGATTGAATCAATTTAGTCCATGTTGTCATTGGTCAGCGTCCGTCAGCCCAGAATGGCGTAACTTATTTGTTTGATATAGAAAGGGAAAACTGTTTGCCACATCAAATAAAGTTATTTCTAACAACTTCAAAAATTACATCATTTTGAAAATTGAGAAAATTAATGAATAATATTTTAAAAATTTATTTATTTATTTGTTATCTAAGTTTTAGCAAAAAAAATTTTATTAATTCCCCTAACCCTCAAAAAAATGTAATTTTAATGTTGTTGAAGATAACTTTATCTCGTATGATAGGAAAAACGATAAACCTATATACAAATTTTATATTATTTTATGTATCAATATGTTATATTTGTTTGTTAAAAATAGAAAAAGACTTGAGATCATCGGCCCAAAAGTTTTGTTTTTTTTCCCACTTTCAAGCTTTTCATGTTTTAAACTCACATGGAGAACTTGTTAAACAAGAAGATCCTTATGATACACTGTCCCATAGTGAAATTACTCTTCCCATCAAGAGTGACCTTTTTTTTTTTTTTTTTTTTAATATATTAGGAATCGAACATAATACATACGATCCACTACCCACCCCTCACCACTAGAATGGCTTAATGTTATTGCACCTAATATAGCGTGGTGAAGAACTCATTCATTGACAATACCGAGCCATTAGAAAGGACACAATCGCTGATATTAGAGTTGCACTGTAATTAGAGTGAGGAAACGGATTCACGAACAATAAAGACAATAAATAAACCTGAAAGCATCGTTAGGGAGTTGGAAATAACTCCGAAAAAACAAATAAAAAATAAAACAATAAAACTCAAAGAACCAAAAAGAACGACACCCAAAACAAAACTTTCCGGTCTAGGCATAGATCAAGGAAAAATAGGACTCCCACGGTTGTATAAGTTTATTTTTTTTTATTTTTTTAGTAAATATCAGTACAAGTTTATTTTTATATGTCAACACAAATTATTTGTTAGAAATACATTTTAAAAGCTCAACATAATTGTATTTCAAGGGCCATGATTTGATCTGGAGATGAATTTCACTTTGGGCCGTATTATCTACTATACCCTTTCTTAATAACTAAAATATAATTTTATTTCTGAAAAAAATTTAGTTTGCACATAATTTTTTTTACACCTTCCTATACATCATTTTATTTAAGAAAAAAATGTTTTGAAAAGTAAACTTCTTGTAACTTATTAATAAAAAAGGTAATACAAAAAAGGGTTAAACATTTCTCATGTTGCATGAGAAGTATTTTTTCATGTTGTAACTCAACAAGTTTTGCACACAAATTAAAGAGTCACAATATAAGAAAATATTTTTCGTGTAACATGAGAAGTGTTTTTTCTATAAAAAATGCAATAAAATTTATAAATTAACAAGTAATGCTGTTACCAATGTGCAGTCAATTTTCTTTATCGACGGTAAGAATAGAAAAGTCAGCTATTATTTGCTTATTCTCTGGTCGTTCATTTAGCATTAGGGCGATTTGCTAGAAATTTTATTAATTAATCATTTTTATATTTTAAAATTAATTGGATTAATATATATTTCAATTTAATTAATACAATGAACCATTGTGATTATTTTCTAGGGTTTGGCGGCAGACTCCATGAAGACGAACTAGGGAAGTAGAAAAGGCAGAGATGGAGCGAAAAATGACAAAGATAGAGATA
This sequence comes from Gastrolobium bilobum, assembly GCF_033153095.1. Classification (NCBI taxonomy): domain Eukaryota; kingdom Viridiplantae; phylum Streptophyta; class Magnoliopsida; order Fabales; family Fabaceae; genus Gastrolobium; species Gastrolobium bilobum. The sequence continues at coordinate 36,554 of NW_026898400.1, forward strand.
GTGATCAATAGAATGTGGCTGGAAAGGATATGGTCATTGCGGAAAAGAGGCCTATGTGAAGGTGGTTCTACACAGTCAATGGGATGGGGTTATTCATGATGAAGAGGATCACATTTCTATCTTTGGAGAACCATTAGTGGCATGGCATGAGTTGGGGATCAACATCCAGATCTCCAGAGACTTCAACAGAGTTGCCAACCTCAAATTGTCAATCGCGTTTAAGCAAAAAGCTTGGCATCAATAGTAGCAGACTTTGATCGTGAAGCTGCTAGGAATAAAGGTGTCGTATGAATTTATGAAACGACAGCTAGAACACAAGTGGGCAAAAGAATGAAGAATTCTGGTACCAAATGTAGCGAATGACTTCTTACTTGTACGGTTTGAAAGGAAATAGGACATGGCAAAAGTTAGTCACGGTGGACCATGGATCATCCTAGATCATTATTTAAGCATTCAAGACTTGGTCCCAAATTTCCAGCCTACAAAAGCTATGGTGGATAGGGTGGCCTCTTGTAATAGCCCATTGTACACCGGTGTATTAACATTGATATGATATTAAGCGCAATTACAATCACAACAGTTTATTAAAAAATACGAATTTTTTTTTTCTTTTCATTACGTATGCAATTAAAGACAACCGTAAAACGTAATGATACAAACTATGATCGCAACTGAAATATAAACGCGGAACTAATAATATAATTTCCTAATTATCATACAACACTTATTTTAAGTTGCTAAGAGGTTCCATAAATCAACTTAGCATAAAACTCATTTACTTAGCATAAAACTCATTTTTACAACTTTCCTAAAATTGACAGTGCTTCGATTTTCTTGAACTGGGATTGATCTGCTCATCAATAAATTCCCATACTTTAGTATGTTAATGTATACTCTCTCACCTTTCCAACAAGGTATCACACGCCTCATTTGGAGTTCTCTAGCTCTGGTTATAACTATATGAAGTTAGACAAGCAAAGCTGTCAACCAACTCCAAACAGGGCATTAAACATCCCTCACCGTTTTACTCAGCCAAATGCTCTCAAATTTTTATACAGAATATCAGACACCTTGATATTCAATTTGATACATCATAAGTCTAATTTTATTAAGAATTGAGGAAGATATGATTTTTCAAAGAAGGGACCCGAGATAGCCCCTGCACAGCCTAGATTTGGGCAGTCCCCACTCCCTTCGACCTACAGAACGCTATACAACTCTAAATGACACCAAATTTTGGGAAAACATATTTGACATCGTAAGATTTAAAATGATATATGGTACGTCGCATTTGGACATCTGTGGAGGGAGATATGGTCTCCCAAAGTCGACCTAAAACTGATCATTTCTTAGAAAATTTGACGGCATCTCCTTTGTTTTATCAACTAATCTCACTTTCTCAAAGTGTGTTCTAATCCTTCAATTTGTACCTAACTGACAAGGGTGGCACACAAGGTTCAACATACCTTGGTGCTCTTATAACCCATAGCAAAATTGCTCAATTCCTTAATTAACCCATAAGTGCCATTCACCATTTGCTTTTGTACAATTAATAATCATTTCAATCACATAATCCATTTTCATGCATTCTCATAATTAGACATCATCATAACCTAAAACAGGTCTATTTCCCTTCCGTCACATACATTCATCACTAATTTATACAAGGGCCATAATGCTTCAATTATATTTATCCAATACCAAATATAACTACTAAATCATAGTGCTTAAAATAATAAGAATTACATATCCACTAGACTTAGCCAAATACTACATGAACAACACCAAGCATGGTATACATCACTCATGCAATACAACATGTTCATGCACTAAGTCTAGCATGTCAAATAAATCCCAAAATGATAAATGTACACTATCTTAGTGCACTGCAAAATGTGCTACTCCTCATCATCCTGTGAGCCTCTTGCCCAACACTCCAGCATCGCTACATGAACTTGAAACATAGCCTCATAACGCGGGGTGAGATATACAAATATATCTTAACCCAAAGGTTCTGGAGGATCACTCTGCTTAATGGCTCATTCAGATGTACAATGACAATAATATAACTATAATCAGAACATACAATCAATCAGCACAATGACATACGACAATCTCAATAGGTTCGTCATCCAAGAATATATCCCCGGAATATAATTCAAGGCACCCACAACTATAACTCCTGAGACATTCCTAGAGTACTCCTCAACGGATCACAACTCTATGGCCCTAGACCAATTGAAACTCCCTACGGAGGCCTCTCCAGTAGAAGTCCCTACGGCAACTATCTACTGGCCAGAGATACAATATAAACTCAAATATACCACTCAACATACACATGCATGATCATTTTATAATTCACACTATTGCATCAAACAACTTCCAACCAATACTCTAATGGGCATGGTGGAGCATACACGGGGATTAATCCCAGTACCAAGGGATTACCTCTTTGAAGCTCCTAAGCTAGATAACTCCAATCACAAGCGATTCCAAGCTTCAACTTATACAAGAAATGCCTACAACAAAAGGTCATTTCCACCATCATTATGTGCTACAATGACAACCCATTTGTTTATCCAAACAATCATGCAAACAATTGATTCAACACTTACCATATTTCTTTTGGTCAAGGAGCAAAGGCAATCCACAAGCTTCAAGCTTTAATGTTCTATGATTCCGATGGAGGCAACCTATAATGATCACACCCACCTGATCATCAATCAACTTGTTAAACAAGTCATAATTCAAAGCAATAAACTTCCCCCCATATGGTTCACAATTCAGCCATTAAGGCCAAAATACCTTATCCATGTTGTTAATTTTATTTAATCACTCCAATGGCTTTACCATACATAATACCATATCAATCCTAGAATTGCATCAATTCATAACTTAGCATAATTTGCCCCCAATTTGCCTTATAAGGTCGTGGATGATGCATGAAAAGGGGCTACGGCTTTTCCTTGCAATTTCAAGGTTCAAGGCACTCATTTAGGTCCTTAATTGATTCAAGCACCTACTAACTCAATTCATCAAGTTAAACATCTAATTGCATAATTTTACCCTAAATCTCTCACAATTGCCGAATGCATGCTTTAGGGAAACCAAGTTATTTTTCCCACACACCACATGTATTAGACACTGATACAATCCAATTATTATTGATTCAATTCGCCAACAAACTCAATTACATAATTTTGCACCATCTCGCTCTTAATTGCCCTAAGTGGCCGAAACTCCAACCCTCCATGGCCAAGAGATTTTAAATTGATTTTTACACATCAAATGCACCACACATCATGTAATTAACTGTTCTAACTAATCCACAATTCAATTTCACAATTATCCAACAATCCAATTTCTCAAGAACCATGTTCATCCATTAAAATTTTCACTAAGTTATGAATTTTTCAACAATAAATTTTATTAGCTCAATCATCATTGTGAGCATTTAATTACCAAGGGACACTACCATTAGAGGTCCCTAACCACCTCCAATCAACCACACATAAGCTTAGGTTTTCAATTTTATGATCTCAAAGAAAATCCAACAATGGGTATGGAAACTTACCACAAATCAATGTCCAAGACTCCTATGAATGTTCCCCAAGCAACAACTCAAACAACAAGCTCCATTGGCTCCAACTTCATGAAAATTTCACAAGCTTCAATGGAGGATTTCTCAAAATTTAGGGACTTTCAAGAGGAATGGAGGTGTGGGTTGGATTCACTAGGTGTTTTACTTAAACTTTCATGTAGATCTTGTGTGGTTTCGATGAAGAAATGGATGAGTAATTTTCTTGCCCTATTTCATGGTGAGAGCTCGGGTTTTTGGAGAGAGAAGAGGGGAGGAAGACAATGAATAGTGGCTGATGCACATATGTCTTAAGTCACTGAAGTGGGTGAGTCTTACATGCCACCTCACACAATTCAAATTATTTCAAATCATCCACTTAACTCACTAATCTCCAATTAATTCATAAACTATCCATTAAATCCAAAATTGAACATTCACCAAAGTCCTATAATTACCCATGAACAGATGAATCCAGAGTTTCCCGGTAATTTGGTGAAATCACTGTTTTAGCCTAATTTGTGCACCGTTGGCACGTTTCCCCAAAAACCCTAAAATCCATCAAAATTTACCAATAATCATATTTCTTGGTTCTAAGTATCTTTTCCAACATTATTCAATCCTAGAGCACTAATCTCACTTGGCACATTTTTCGGTGCAACTGTACCACAATATTTCATCTGATAAAAACATTATTCATCAATTTTTCTGAAACTTACCTAACCACTCAATTTTTTGTTCTGAATTCATTTTCAGTATTATTTTTATCATTTGAGGCCTAATTCTATCATTTTAAAATTTAAGGTTACTGATGAGACGAAAATTCGTTCCCATCTAAGCCTATTTTTATGGCAAAATACCATCCGTTCCCTTATCTGATGAGCAACTTCAACACTAAAAACATATGTTTTAATATCTTTTTGATAAAAAATAGTGGGGAACGGATGATGATGTAATCATTTGAGAAAAGTATAAAGGGGAACAGAATGGGAACATTAAATACACCTGCTCTACTAACCTTATCTCTCGGACCACTTTGCAGGAAACATTGAAAAGAAGTTTCCATAAAGCATAAGCGGTACAACAATCAAGCACGAAGAAACGTGTACAGTAGGGAATAAAGGGTTCCCATTGGCTAAAAGGAAAGCAAGGCATGTGAGACTGCATAAGAAACGGAAAATCTGAACAATAAGTGTCCCATCCAGCAACTTGCATCCTTCTGAGCACTGTTTGCACCACCCCGTTCATGCAGTCAAGAAACCAACTCCAGGGAAATTACAAGTTTTTCCATCCACTCTTCTGCCTATAAATAGGACGTTCTAGCACGAAGAAAATCATCTAATTCCTTAAGAAGAGGTCACTTAGTTTATTTTGTAGTTTTTACATTTCTGTTGAATAGTCTTAGCATTAGTTAAGTGACAACACTTCTTCTCTATTATGTATCACCCACTTGAGACTCCTCACGAGCAACAACCATACATCTCTGCTTTTCATTTTATTGTAACCTAATTTGTTACTAGTTAAATTTACGTGTTATTTCTCTTCGTTTCCACTCCTTATCTCTGAACTAAATCTCGAGTCTATGGGATTTCAGTTTGGAATAGTTATGTTTAAAGTAGTAGCCATGGGCTAAGTTATTTGTGGGACGGAAAAACTGTGAAGTTCTTAAAGAACTATTTTCAAAACTCTTGTACTGAAGCATTTGTATTTCTCTGGTTAAGTGAGCTATATTCATTGTGTATCAATGGAAATTGAACACATACTGAGAGAGGAACTTCCATAAGGAAGGGATTTCAGACAGCTTAACCAGAGTGGGAATGCAGTGTTGTGGAAACTGAAGATTTGAAAACTGCACCATAGTCATACTATGGAGCGCATAATGGGTGGAAAAACAAAAATTTTCGCAACGGAAGCATAGACGATCTATACACCCCATGTATGAATGCTTTACGTTGAAACAATATGGGGTTTCAGAATTACCTTTTCACTTGTAGGCGCAAAAGGATGACGCCCTCCAACGGTGATCCACACAGTTATCTCCTTTTTGCTAGCGAGAACTCTTTCTCCTTGATCCCTCCTTATCCTCGGTGGCTGGCTAGGCGCATGCAAGGAAGAGGCTACCAAGTGTTTGGATTATCTTTCTCAAGACTCTAATGGTGTCTTGAGGCTAGGTGATGGTGCAAAAAGAGAGAGAAGAAGAAAGGTTGGAACTTTTCCTAGAACCCTAAGAGGAGAGAGGGAGCATAAGGTTTTTTTTTTAATTATCTGAGCAACTGCATCAGCCCCCCATTTATTAGGCGCAAATTTGAATGGTGAGAGGATCTTTCTTTACTTGATCCTCTCACTTAACAACTGACCAGACTGTTGGGAGCCTTTTGAAGCTTCATGACTTGAATTCAAAATTCAAGTATGGATCATATCCATTTGTTCCATGAAATCTGATACAGAATCCAGTCAAGATTTCTCTCTCCACATAAGCGCCCCTCTTCCTCTTCTTCCCTCAGAAATTTTGTTGCAACAGTATTCATTTGAATTCTAAATTCAAATGAAAAAGCAGTTGAGAGAATCTCCATCCAATCTCTATTGGATAATTCTTTTAAATAATTTTAAATTATCCTCAACAACCTAACTTCATAGAATTTAAAATTCAAACATAAATTCCATCTTATCCCAGTTCGTAATTCGAATTCGAAATCCAAATTCAAATTTCAAATTTAAAATTTCAAATTCAAATTTCAAATTTCAAAAATTCAAATTTCAAAATTACAATTTCAAATTTTCCCAAACTTTATTTTGGTCAAGTCAACTCTGACATAAAATTCAAATTCAAATTTTAAATTCCAATTTGAAATTTAAACTCAAATATAAATTCCATCTTATCCCAGTTCGTAATTCGAATTCGAAATCCAAATTTAAATTTCAAATTCAAATTTCAAATTTCAAATTTCAAATTCAAAACTCAAATTTCAAATTACAAAAATTCAAATTTCAAAATTCAAATTTCAAATTTCTCCAAACTTTATTTTGGTCAAGTCAACTCTTTGACTTACTAAGATTCATGCCCCGAGGCCTCTTTGGCCTACCATCATATTTGGGCCCATTAGTGGAGAAAACTCTTTCACAACTAATGCCCCAAAAGGGCGCATGGATCAAGTGGGCTTGGAGTCCCTACTCCAATCCAACTTGACTCATAGTCTTGACAAAGCCCAATAACTTATTATTGGTCCAAACTTGCTATAACTTGCAATAAGGAATAACCTTTGTGTATGACCCATTAGGCCCAATTAGTTACTTACATAAATAAACATGAACCAGTTAAACTCCTTTAAAAAGGCCCAATCCATTTAATGACTACATGATACACTAGCAATGCTCTGTAGCCCCAGAACTAATTGAGTTGATCAAGTGATCTACCTTTCTAATTTGGATACCATGCTAGCATTATTCCTCACATCGTCGGTCACATTTAGTCAAGAGCAAGGATAGAGTATCATCTCTCTTTATTGACTAAATATAATATTTCACAGGAACTAAGAATCTTCTTCTATTGACTCTAAGACAGATCATGACTCTTCATGATCTCTTACTATGCATAGATTCCCGAGTCAACTAGAAGTCATCTCAGCCCTACCAGTCTTTGTGAACGACTAATCCCTTATAGGGGATTGTGAGTCCTTTCGGCATGTCCATCAATACTCATGTATTCGAGTTATACCCAAGAGTATATTGTTCTCCCCATTTTCAGGCGAATAGAGTTGTACAATCAAAGTATAACTCTAGGACATAGTATTAGATGACATCCTTAAATCTAGGAAGATCCGCACTACCAAATGTTCAGAGACTTTACAAATCTAATGATACTCTCCATAATGAATCCTTGTGGAGTCTCTAGGGGGTCATTTCAGTGTTATCTGTTCTCCAACAGATCCACCCACGACATCAACTAAGGAATCACCATGCCTGCATTCCATGAGGTCCCTACCTTGTATCTCCACACAAGTATATGATGTCGTACTAGTCTTATTGAGATTACCAATACCATTTCTTGGTGATTCAAGACCAGGAACAGATTTTAGGTAATAGACATTCAGTGTCCTCGAGTCCTGATGATCATGATCCCTATCACAGATCCTCTAGTGTACACCTGTTCTATTCTTAGGGTCTTTATCTTTAAACATATATTTACAATGAAATATTGGCGAGACATAAATATGATAAAGATAAAGTTTGTTCAAATTTATTAATCATGAAATACTAAATAGAAAAAGGTGTTCATCTGATAAAATAGATTGTCTCTAGGACACCTATATTCTATCAATCTCCCACTTGACCTAGAGCCAATCAGGTCGACGTGTCAAACCTAAAGACTCATAATGACTATCATGTTTTCTCTGAGAGAGACCCTTCGTCAGAGAATCGGCCAAATTATCATCAGTGGGGACGTAGTCCATCTTTATCTGCATTCTTTCAATAATTTCTCGGATGAGGTGATACTTTCGGAGCACATGTTTGGACCTTTGATTAGACCGGGGTTCCTTGCCCTGGGCTATAGCACCAGTGTTGTCACAATACAAAGGTATTGGATCAACATTGCTCGGAACCACTCCAAGTTCTGCAACAAACTTCTTGATCCAAACTGCCTCTTTAGCCACTTCTGAAGCTGCTATGTATTCTTCCTCAGTAATAGAGTCTGCCGTGGTCTCTTGCTTGGAACTCTTCCAAGAAACTGTTCTACCATTTAAGGTGTATATAAAGCCTGACTGAGATTTACAGTCGTCTTTATCACTCTGGAAGCTTGCATCAGTGAATCCCTTCACTATCAGCTCATTACTTCCACCATAAACCATAAACAAATCCTTAGTCCTTCTCAAGTACTTAAGGATTGTCTTCACGGCCGTCCAGTGACTCTCTCCAGGGTGAGACTGGTATCGGCTCGTAATGCTTAAAGCATAAGAGACGTCTGGTCTAGTACATAGCATGGTATACATGATGGATCCAATTGCTGATGCATATGGAATCCTCTCCATGCCTTCCCTTTCGACAGGTGTCTTAGGACACATAGCCTTAGAGAGATGAATGCAATGACCGACAGGAAGAAAACAACTTTTCAACCCATCCATGCTAAACCTCTTTAGCATCTTGTCTATGTACGTGGATTGGGACAATCCCAGCAACCTCTTGGATCTATCTCTATAGATCTTAATACCTAGTATATAGGCTGCCTCTCCCATATCCTTCATGGTGAAGTTCTCAGACAACCAAACCTTTTTGGAGTGTAACATGGGAATGTCATTTCCAATGAGCAATATGTCATCTACATATAGCATAAGAAAAACAACAGCATTCCCACTAACCTTCTTGTAGACACATGGTTCATCCTCATTTTTGATAAAACCGTTATCCTTAACGACTTCATCAAAACGAAGATTCCAGCTCCTGAAAGCTTGCTTAAGCCCATATATTGACCTTTGAAGTTTGCATACCATATGCTCTTGACTCTTGGATTCAAAACCTTCAGGTTGTGTCATATACACTTCCTCCATCAAGAACCCATTCAAGAAGGTGGTTTTAACATCCATTTTCCAAACTTCATAATCATAATATGCGGCTATCGCTAGCATAATCCTAATAGATTTGCTCATGGCAAAAGGTGAGAAGGTTTCCTCAAAGTCAATTCCTTGTCTTTGACGGTAACCCTTCGCAACCAACCTAGCTTTATAGGTTTGGATGTTGCCATCAGCATCAGTCTTCTTCTTGAAAACCCACTTGCACCCAATAGGAACTATTCCCTCAGGTGGTGGAACCAAGGTCCATACCTTATTCTGATGCATCGAATCTATTTCGGATTCCATGGCTTCTTGCCATTTTAAGGAGTCAACATCCATGACTGCCTCATTGTAGGAAGCAGGCTCGTCATCCTCAACGGTCTGCTGATTCTCAATCACAAAACCGTACCTCTCAGGTGGATGACTAAACCTAGTGCTCCTTCAGGGCTGGGTGTCTGCTACCTCCAGTTGAGGCATCTCCTGATCAACACACTCAGGTTCCCCTATCTGTTCTTGTATGTTTTGAATTTCTTCAAGTTCTACCTTACTCCCACTATCTTCTTGAGAAAGAAGGTCTTCCTCAAGAAAAGTAGCGTTCTTAGACACAATAACTCTTTGGTCCTCAGGGTAGTAAAAGTAGTATTCCTTAGTTTCTTTGGGATATCCTACCAAGTAGCACAAGGTGCTTATAGCTCCTAACTTTTCAGGTGCTAGGGTCTTGACGTAAGCTGGACCACCCCATATCTTGAGATAACTCAAGTTGGGTTTCCGGCCCCTCCATATCTGATATGGAGTAGTCAGAACAGATTTCGACGGTACCCTATTAAGAAGATGTAACGCCGTATGCAGAACGAATCCCAAAATGATTTTGGGAGCTTCGTACCACTCATCATAGACCGTACCTTGTCTAACAAGGTTCGGTTCCTCCTCTCTGACACACCATTCTGATGTGGTGTGTAAGGAGTCGTCAACTGTGAGAGAATCCCATTCTCTCTTAGATAATCCTAAAACTCTTAACTCAGATATTTGCCACCCCGATCAGATCGAAGTGTCTTAATCATCTTGCCAAGTTGTTTCTCCACTTCATTCCTAAACTCTTTGAACTTTTCAAAGGCCTCAGATTTGTGTCTCATAAGATACACATATCCGTATCTGGACTTATCATCAGTAAAGGTAATGAAATAAGAGTATCCTCCTCTAGCCTGAGTAGATAAGGGCCCACAAACATTAGAATGAATGAGTTCTAGTAACTCATTGGCTCTATGACTCGCAAGTTTCTTAATCTTGGTCTTCGTCATTTTACTAGCCAAACAAGACTCACAAGGTCCATAGGATTCAAAATCCATGGAATCCAGATAACCATCGTGATGGAGTCTAGACAGTCTTGTCTCATTAATGTGTCCTAATCTATAATACCAAAGATAAGATCAATTACCTAATCTAGGATTCTTAGTCTGAATACTAAGAATGTCACTCTCCGTATTTAAATCCAAAACATACAATCCATTCCCTCTAGATGCGCAAGAATAAACAAGATCGTTCATAATGATGGAAAACTTTCCATCTTTTATTACAAAGTGAAAACCAGATTGTTCCAAACTAGAAATAGAAATAATGTTTCAAAAAATTGACGGAACATAGAAACAATTATTCAAATGTATAGAAAGGCCCGTAGGCAACAAAAGATCCACATCCCCAACGGCTAGTGGAGTAACTCTTGCTCCATTCCCAACGCGGAGATTGACCTCATTCTTCTCCAGCTTCCTAGGACTCTTTAGTACCTGCAACAAATTGCAGATGTGAGATCCACAGCCAGTATCCAATACCCATGAAGCTGAATCAACACTCGAAAAATTAATTTCTATAATGAACATACCAGAGGCTGAAGCATCATCATGCTTCTTTCCCTTGAGGCTTGCAAGGAATAATGGGCAGTTCCTCTTCTAATGTCCTTCTTTCTGACAATGGAAGCATACAGTTTTAGCATTGTCCTTGGATTTCTCCTTTCCTTTCACTTTGCCCTTGCCCTTCTTCTTCTTGGGCTGACCTTTGGGCTTAAGCTTGTCTGATTCTACAGACTTTCCCTTACCCTTGGTTTTTAGGCCCGCCAATCAGAAGAGCTTGGGTCCTGTTCCTTTTAACAGCACCCTCAGCAGTGGTCAAGAGATTCAACAACTCTGGGAGCGTTGTCTCCACCTTGTTCATATGGTAGTTGACCACAAAGCCATTAAATGAAGGCTGCAAGGACTGCAAGACTAAGTCAACACTTAGCTCATGGTCCATGATAATTCCCAGAGAAGCAAGCTTCTCTATCAGCCCAATCATCTTGAGGATGTGCGGTCCAACCGCCATACCCTCAGCCAGCTTACAACCAAACAGCTCCTTGGAGATTAACGCTCATCCCTCCCTTGCTTATCATAAACCTCATGAAGATGTAAGATTATGGAGGGAGCATCCATATACTCGTGCTGACGCTGAAGCTCCGAGAACATAGACGCAAGCAATATACATACTGCCTGCTCATTGTCTGCCAAATGCTGTCTATGAGCTTCCCAGTCATACTGGTCATACCCATCTTGCCCTTCAGCAAGGGCAACAGGAACAGGAGAATCCAGAACATATGCTTTCTTTTCAGAACATAAAACTATTTTTACATTCCTATACCAATCCGTGAAGTTTGGTCCAGTTAACTTGTTAGTATCCAGAATATAGCGTAAATTCAAATTTTTGGCCATAACTCAATTTCTGAAAATAAAGATAAACTTACATAAGTATTTCATGATAATAACCAAAACGAAGACTTTTTAAACGTATTTGGCCCTCCCACTATTTTATTTAAAATCAATAACCCTCGGTGATTGATTTAGGGTTATCCTTCACAAGGACATCCTTAGTGGGCTAAGAGAACGACTAGGTCTATTAGTCTCCGGCTGAGCCTGCAAAACTAACTTATCTACTGGGTAGATATTATCAACAATATCTCCATATGTTCTCTTAGATCATCAGGTTGACAACTCCTTGTCACTTAGTGTTACATCACTTTGTAACAACCTGGCCCATAGCCCTAGATGCATAGACCTGGCTGAGCCTGCAGTTTATGTATCTAGTTTAGCACAAACCATCATCCTAAGTGTCGTACACTTCAAATGGCACCCTTACCCGACTAAATGATAGGTATTAGCTAAGCTAGAGAGCACTATTATGTAGAAAGGATTTGAATGTCATCGATAATGGGAGGCAATCAAAAAACATGCTAGATAATTTTATTTGAGGGTTCATTTTTAGTCTCATCATTAGCTATTCCTTTTCCTATATCTTGTATGCATATTATAATAACTATCATATAGTTTTTCCTTTTAAACAGCTTGTTTAAACATGCATACTAGTCGAGGAATGATCGCGTTTATTATAAGCATGCATACTAGTCGCAAATTCAAAAATTCAAAATTTCAAATTCAAATTTCAAATTTCAAATTTCAAAAAGTAAATAGAATTCACAATTCCGAATAACAACTTTAAACCTTTGAAATTTAAAATTTAAATTTTAAGTTTTTGAAAATTTGAATTTCTATAACAAACACACATGCATGCATAATTTCAAAAATCATAAATTCAAAATTTAAACGCAAGTGGATGATCATGGTGCCTTCCGTTTTTCAATCCAAAGCATCTTCAATCCTCAGATCATCTTCTTGGCCGAAACATCTTTGTGCTCCATGGACTTACATTTTGAACTTCATCGATTTAAAATTTACATCCAAAAAATTATATAAAATTAAAAAAATGCAGAATTTTAAATCGGGACAAAACAATCCCATTTAACCAAAAGAATTAAAAAATATATAAACAAACATTCGAAGCACCATGACCATCCAATAATCAAAGGACCTACAAGAAGGTTAGAGGCATACAAAACAATCCACAATTGCTAAGCATTATCGAATTCATCTTCAAAACATGATCAAGATTCATAAAAACAAAATTGTGATGCGGCTGCCCACCATGTAGGCCGCGACTATGATGGTGTCATCGCTATCATGGTTTTTTTTTTTTTTTTTACAATTATAGTCCAACTAGATTTAAAACCCATCCTTAGCCCCAAGACTCTCTTGGTCGCCACTTTGTCTACACAAAATGATGTCTCTTTCACATAATCACAAAATTAGAACTTTCATAAAGAATAAATTTTTAAAGAATCTTGTTCAAAAGGATGAAGATTTAAAAAACAGTTTTTGAAAATCCGATATCAGATTTCTAACCCCATTCGTTTGCAGCAACGAACCAAGCTCTGATACCACTTGAAAGTTATAAAACTGCACCATAGTCATACTATGGAGCACATACATGGGTAGAAAAACAAAAATTTTCGCAGCGGAAACATAGACCATCTATACACCCCATGTATGAGTGCTTTACGTTGAAACAATATGGGGTTTCAGAATTACCTTTTTCACATGTAGGCGCAAAAGGATGATGCCCTCCAACAGTGATCCACACGGTTATCTCCTTCTTGCTAGCGAGAACTTTTTCTCCTTGATCCCTCCTTATCCTCGGTGGCTGACTAGGCGCATGCAAGAAAGAGGCAACCAAGTGTTTGGATTATCTTTCTCAAGACTGTAATGGTGTCTTGAGGCTAGGTGATGGTGCAAAAAGAGAGAGAAGAAGAAAGGTTGGAACTTTTCCTAGAACCCTAAGAGGAGAGAGGGAGCATCAGGTTTTTTTTTTAATTATTTGATCAACTGCATCAGCCCCCCATTTAGTTAGGCACAAATTTGAATGGTGAAAGGATCTTTCTTTACTTGATCCTCTCACTTAACAACTGACCAGACTATTAGGAGCCTTTAGAAGCTTCATGACTTGAATTCAAAATTTAAGTATGGATCATATCCATTTGTTCCATGAAATCTGATACAGAATCTAGTCAAGATTTCTCTCTCCACATAGGCACCCCTCTTCCTTTTCTTCCCTCGGAAATTTTGTTGCAACAGTATTCATTTGAATTCTAAATTCAAATGAAAAAGCAGTTGAGAGAATCTCCATCCAATCTCTATTGGATAATTCTTTTAAATAATTTTAAATTATACTCAACAACCTAACCTCATAGAATTTAAAATTCAAATTCAAAATTCAAATTCCAATTTGAAATTTAAACTTAAATATAAATTCCATCTTATCCCAGTTCGTAATTCGAA
>NW_026898401.1:0-51232 GCF_033153095.1 Gastrolobium bilobum
CGTCTTGACTGGAATGAAATAGGCGGATTTAGTCAACCTATCCACCACAACCCATATGGAATCAAATCCAGCCTGACTTCTTGGTAATCCAACAACAAAGTCCATGGATATACTCGTCCACTTCCATTCCGGAATATCTAATGGCTGTAACAAACCAGAAGGCTTCTGATGCTCAATTTTTACCTTCTGACAAATAAGGCACTTATTCACAATCTGGGCTATGTCTTTCTTCATCCCAGACCACCAAAAATTTTGTTTCAAATCTTGGTACATCTTAGTTGCACCCGGGTGAATGGTGTACTTACCCATATGGCCCTCGGTTAACACTTCTTCTACCATTGGCCCCTTTGGGACAATTAACCGATCTTTATAGTATTTCACATGAGAAGCATCGGTGAACACAAAATCTTGCTCTTTCATCATTTGGATCCCTTCATCAAGCACTTGGGCCGCTTTAACTTTTTCCATTAACGAATTTCGGACTTCGACCGTAGTCATGAAATATGAAGTCTCAAATGGTGTCACATAAATTCGCAAATCCCTGAACTCCTCAATTAATTCATACTCTGCAATCATCATGCTAGCCACACCCGTGGTCTTTCTGCTCAAGGCATCAGCCACTACATTCGCTTTTCCAGGGTGATACTGAAGGTCAAACTCATAATCCTTCAAGAATTCCATCCATCTCCTTTCTCATATTAAGCTCCTTTTGATCGAATAGATACTTCAAGCTTTTGGGACCACTAAAAACTGTGAAGGTAGCACCATACAAGAAGTGTCTCCATATTTTCAATGCAAAAACCACGGCCGCTAACTTAAGATCATGAGTAGGGTAATTCTCTTCATGTGGTCTCAACTGTCTAGAAGCATAGGCCACTACCTTTCGCTCCTGCATCAACACGCACCCTAATCCATACTTGGATGCATCACAATAGATCTCAAATCTCTTCTCTAGATCAGGAAGAATCAGAACCGTTGCGGTAGTCAACTTATCTTTCAATTCTTGAAAACTCACATCACACCCAAGGGTCCATGCAAATGGCACCCCTTTTCGGGTCAACCTAGTCAATGGCAAGGCGATTCTGGAGAATCCATTAATAAACCTCCTGTAGTATCCGGCTAAACCCAGAAAACTCCGGATCTCATTAACACTCTTGGGTCTCTCCCAATCCAACACAGCTTCAATTTTACTCGGATCAACAGCCACTCCTGTAGATGAGATGACGTGTCCAAGAAACTGGATCTCATGTAACCAAAACTCACACTTGGATTGTTTGGCATATAACTGATGCTCCCTTAAAATCTGTAGAACTATCTTCAAATGCTCTGCATGTTCTTCCTTACTTTTATAGTAGATCAAAATATTATCAATGAATACCACAACAAACTGATCTAAATGTGGTTTGAAAATCCGGTTCATATAACTCATGAACACGGCCGGGGCATTAGTAAGCCCAAATGGGATCACTAGATACTCATAGTGCCCATATCTGGATCGGAAAGCCGTCTTCGGGATATCTTCTGCTTTTACCCGGATCTGGTGATATCCGGAACAAAGATCAATCTTCGAGAACACTGAAGCACCCTTGAGCTGATCCAACAGATCATCAATGCGTGGGAGAGGATACTTGTTCTTTACTGTCACCTTATTTAATGTCGATAATCAGTGCACAACCTCATAGTCCCATCCTTCTTCTTCACGAAGATGACTGGTGCACCCCAAGGAGATACACTCGATCTGATAAAGTTCTTGCGGGACAATTCTTTTAACTGCTTCTTCAGCTCAGCTAACTCCACTGGTGACATCCGGTATGGAGCCAATGAGATAGGCCCCACACCAGGTACTAAGTCAATTGAGAATTCAATCTCCCTCTCAGGTGAAAAATGAGGAATTTCTTCCGGAAATACATCTTCAAACTCGCACACAACCGGAATATTAGCAGTAGGTTCTTTGGAGTCTCCTACAAGTCCTCCCAGGATAATGTATCCTGCATCTCCCTCATTTAGAGCCTTATTTAATTTCTGTGCCGTCAAGTACAAACTGTCCGGCTTTTCTCCTTTTGTAGCAAAGAAAACCAAGGAAGCACGAGCACTTGTAAAAACAGGGAGAGTCGTGTCCGACACGCTCCGACACGACGACACGCTCTGACACGGTCTCGGACACGCGGTCAACTTTTTTTGACACGTTGACCATTCCGACACGTGAATTTGACCGTGTCCGACACGGTCCAATGGCATTTTCGTAATTTTTTTTTAATTTTTTTTTAAAAAAAATATTATTTTTTTTAAAAATTAAAATATATTAATAAAGCTTCCACCTGATCATATCAATTTTATTTTTTTGTCTTTTTTCCCCTTAAGTAGATAAGAGATCATCTCAGCATCATTGTTGTCAATTCCTATCACACTCTTGTTGTATCTCCTTGTCTCTGATCTCTCTATCTGATATTATATCTCTCTCTCATCCCAGTTCTTATTTTTTTTATTAAAGCTTCCATCTTTATAACGTGTTGATGGGTATTATTAATTTAGTTTCATTTTTTTGTTAAATTATTAAATATTAAATGAAATATACACTATATAAATTAAAAATATTATTTAATATTAAAACGTGTCCCAACGTGTCGAAATCCATAATTTTTTTAGGATTGACGTGTCAGAGTTTCGTGTCGTGTCGGGTCATGTGTCGCGTGTCGTATCGGTGCTACATAGAAGAAAACCCTTCTGCTACAACAATCTAGTATCACACCATATCGGACCAGCCAATCTATACCCAAGATAATGTGTAGATTCATGCCCTCAAGCACTATCAAATCCACCATATACTCTTCTTGCTCATATATGAATTTGACTTCTTTGCACTTCAAAGAAGTAGAAACAATGTCTCCGGTGGCAGTCTTCACTACCATGGGAGGCGTGAACTCATAAATGGGTAGATGCACCCCATTAGCAACAAATTCAGATATGAAGGAGTGGGTAGCTCCAGAATCAAACATGGCATCAAAAACATATCCTCTGATAAGAATAGTACCTCTGATAAGGTTTGGAGACCTCCCTGCCTCCTGCTGTGCCACTGCATATACCCTGGCACTAGTGGGCGCCATAGGCTCCTCTATGGCTCTCTGAGTAGGCACGGACTGAATAGGGATCACCTACATAGCTGCAACTTGCCCCGTCTTCTTGGGGCACTCTCTGGAATAGTGTCCTGCCTGACCACAACTGAAGCAAACATTCTGCCCCAGTCGACAAACACCTGTATGCATCTTCCCACACTTGGCACAAGTGGGAATCTTCCCTGCACCAGACATTCCGCTTCCATTCTTCACAAAGAGAGTCTTCTTAAACTTGGTATTCTGCTGTGCTTGCAAACCTTTGCTCTTACCCTTCCAGGGCGTAGTCTTCCCACTGAAGCTCTTTCCCGCTGCTTCTTTTCACCTGGTACGATAGTGCTCCTGAATATTTTGGCACTGCTTGATCAACTCCACAAAATCTCTGGTGCAATGACCAGCCAGTTTGTCTGCTATTATATCATTCAGACCCTTCCTGAATCGAAAGGCCTAGTCTTCTGGAGTGAGGGGAGCTCTACCATAACAAGAATATTTTGCCAAGCGGTTGAACTTGCTCAGATATTCATCCACAGTCATGGCTCCCTGTCGGAGGTCTTCAAACTCACTCTTCTTCCTTTCCTTGGCTTCTTCAGGGAAGTACTTATGCAGAAAATGCCTCTCAAATAACGGCCAAGTAATAGCATAACCTTGGCACTCAAGTGGGTTTCTAACATTACTCCACCAGTCAGCAGCATCCCCTTGTAACATGTACACCGCATATAGGAGCTTCGTGTTGGCATCCCATTCCATAACCCGAAAAATACGCTCCATCTCTTAGAGCCACTCCAATGCTGCGATGGGATCTCTTCCACCTTTGTAGTGAGGTGGGGAATGCTCCTGAAAGCATTCAGCATACGCTCTCTAGTATCCCGGTCAAACCTGGGTGGTATAGTTGATCTATCAACCTCAAAAACTGGCTGTCTCACTAGTTCCTCGTGGACAGATGCCTCCGCCTCCTGATGGGCCTCTCCTGACCCTTCCTGTCCCAGCACAACAGGCTCAAGAATCTGTACGGGACCAGCAGCATGTGCAACCTGCTGCTGCATATGTGGTGTAACTGGCGGTGGAGGAGGTGGTGAAGGTGGTGGAGGTCTTCCTCGTACCTCTGTCAACAGTAGTCGGATCATCTTAGCATTAGCCAGCCTATTCTGCGCCATAAGGTCTTCACTGGCCTTTCTCAGCTGCTCTCTATCGCGCTCTCTGGCCTCTTTGATTCTTTTCAAATCAGCTTCCCTGGTTTCATTCAGGGTCTGCTGCAATGTTGCTCTAGCTACAACAATAGGATCAGGAGGAGGGTTTTGAACTATTTGCCTGGGTCTCCCCCGAGGTGCCATGTCTCTACACAAAACTGCATGAGGTATGAGTTAGCTACGCTCAATCAAGTGATAGCATATGCAATATCATGACACTCAAGAGACACTCAATAAACAGTACTAACACTTAAGCAATACGTCAGTGAACGTCCCGGTGAAACTGCTCTGATACCATAAATGTAACACCCCGTAGTACTCCAGTTGTTAACATACATGATATTTAACATTCACAGCGGGAGACTTTATTTGAAAAGGAATAAAATATCTTATAAAAATACGAGTAAACTTTTTTCAAAACATTTTATAAAAATATTTCTAAAAACGTTCACGTGAGATACTGCGAAAGCGTAAATCAAAACATACATCTATTAATTAATCCCATGAGCCTGTATTAGTGGCCATTGACCATCAAGATATGACATCAAGTGTCATTCCTAACGGAGTCTCACGAACAGCATAACAGCTGTATTTTGGATAATTGGGAACCTGGTCCCATACATACAGTTAATCTGATAAATGTAATAATTTAAACAGACAGCTTGCACGTCCCACACGGACTGCAATCCCCTCAATGGGTCAATATAAACAAGAAGGCTCCATGCCCAAATTAACTGAATGCATACATCAAGTCTATATTAATTCAAATTATGAAAATATCAGTAATTAATCCATAGCTCTAAGGATACAATCATGAGCCTAAATAAACACATACAATAATCTCCATAATATAATTCAGCATGTTAACAAGTCTACATGCTAACATCAAATCTAAACATAATATAAAATCATCAGCTGCATCATCATCTACTCCAATGCGGGGGCCTTGCCCCTAGAAGCATCACCACTACTCTGGCTACCTGAAATGATGTCCCCAAACGGGGTGAGATAACAACATCTCAGTAAGCTCAAGGTTCATAGAGGATCCTCTAATCCCCTGAGCCCACTAGCTGCATGACAAGTCAGATATAAAGCATATAATACAAACATACAGCAAAAACATAGCATCATCATATCATCCTTGTGTAACCCCAGGGTCAAAGCCATAGACGGTTACACATGTGTGACTTTCAGGGTCAAGCCATAGACAGTCAACACAACCTCAGTATGAAATAGCTCCCAGAGTCAAGTCATAGGCAGCCTACATACCATGATCACTGGCCAGGATCCTCATAAGATATATCATCAGTGCATCATCATAACATCAAGATCATATAACAACTATATGAATGTGAATGAATGCACATATACATCATACCATATACTTTCATACAATATAACCATAATGCCCACCATCATAGTGGGGCCATAAGAGAGAGGAGTCAACTAGAACTAGGAGCTTACCTCAGGGAGCTTAGCACAAGCCCACACTCCAATAGTATACGTATGCTCCAACAAAATCCTCAAGTGTACGGTTCTTTAGGCACACCTAGAGTAGGAACCATTCACATCATTAATTACATATTAATTAATCAAGTCATATCCATCACTTAATCATTTAATGATTTCACTTTTCATACTCATATGCCAATAATATGCCCATTACAAGTATAGACCAATTATTACATAATTACTTATTTTAGTGCATTATTACAAGCTACCTAAATCTTCAATTAATTACATAAATTAGAATCACATGCAAGGCTCACTTAGGTAACTTAGATTATTTTCAACTCATCCCAGCCATATTTATGATTATTATAAGTTACTAAGGGTTCCCCTAAGCCAATTTAGCTTAAATATCACTTTTACGGTTTTCCCATAACTGTACATGCTTCTGTTTTCTAGTCACTGAGCGTAACTAACTTGTAATAAAATTCTCATCTTTTAGTATGTTAATATATACTCAATTAAATTTCCAACAAGGTATCATATGCCTCATTTGGAGTTTCCTAGCTCCGGTTATCACCATTTGAAGTTGGACAAGCAAAGCTGTTTGCCAACTCCGAACAGAGCCCTAAACGTCCTTTACCATTTCTGCGATTCTGGAAAATATACTAAACCAATTTCTCTCAAATTTTTATGTAGACAACTAGACACCTTTATATTTAATTCTACATATTATTAGCCTAATTTTAGTAAGTACAGAGGGAGAAACTATTCGTGGAAGATGCAGCCATGTACAGCGCCCCTGCACATGGCCTCCCTGTGCAGTCCTCACTCAAACGAACATCCAGAATGGAATACATCTTCAATTAATATCAAATTTTGACACCACATAGCTAAGATATCAAGATTCAATTTGATATAAGGCAAAGCCCTATATGACCTCTGTGGACGGAGATATGCTCTCTCCAATTTTGCTTAAAAACTGGTTACTTAGCCTTAAATGTGTTTAAGATTTAATTAATCAATTATGCCTAATCCACCTCATTTGGTCCCTCCATTAGTGTCCTAATTAAGTCTTAGAACCATTTTAAGAAATCAAACCCTAATATATATCCATATGGCTGAATTGCATAGTCCTAATTAAGTCCTTTATGTCTTTAGTCCCCGAAGGTGTCACCTTTATTAATTTTAACCCTAAACTCTAATATTAATGAAGAGGGCAGAATCAAAGCATGGAGTTTTTAGGGTTCTTAGTTCATCCACGTCAAAAACAACTCACACACAAGCCAAAGGTGTCACTTTTTTCTTACAAGTCTTTATCTTTCTTGAGTTTTAAACATCTGCCACACATTTAACCATCAAGACCCCATTTTTAATAATTTACAACATCATTATCAACATATAATTATTATGGACGAAATGGAAAGTGGGAGGAAGAAGGGTTTGAATTCATCTTTTCCATGGATTCAAGCCTTACCTCTCCAAGATGGCTCCTTTAGATCAAGATCCAACATTTACTTACCAAGAATGCTTCTTTTTTACCAAAAACCCACCTTCATGAAATATTCAAGGATTTAGAACCAAGAACATGAATTTAAAAGAGAAAAGGTAGGGTTTTTCAAGAAGAAAATGTAAGGAACTTACACTAGACTCAAGAAAACAAGCACCAAGGAGTGTTCTTCCAAGAGAACTCAAAACAACATCTCCATGGCATGAAGAAGCTCCAAAATCGCTGCTGTATGGGAAGGTTTCCACCATGAAAATTTGGATTTTCAAAATTAAAATAGGATATTATTGAAGAGGATGATGAGGGGAACAACTTTGGTGAAGAGTGTTTTGGATTTTAATGAAATTTAGGTGGTGGGATCTTAGAGAGAAGGTGAAGAAAATTTGAAAACCTCCAAGGTAGAGAGAGAGTGAAGTGGGCTGCTAATGGGAAGGGAAGGGGAAGAGTCTTCTTATATTTTTAGGGTTTTCGCCATGTCATCAAGTGACTTTCTGTCATTTAATGACACCTGGTGTAATTTTTCTCTGAACGATTATCAAATTTCTACCCTGAAACACCCAAGACTCTAATTTTAACGTTTTTGGTCTAATTATGACTTGTTAGGCATATATTGGTCTTTATTTCCATTTTCTCATCTTTTTCCTGTTCCGGGATTCTACCAGCTGCTGCTACAGCAGTACAAAATATCCGGCAGAAGTGACTTTTGAAAAATACCCCAATATGGGTATGAATCTTCATCAAATCATATCCTAACCTCATTCATGATGTTTATATCATTAGATTAGCTCTCCAACTATAATTTGTTAATTTGGAGCTATTCTACTGACTGTTATTACGTCAGCAGTCAAAATTAACAGATGAAAATTCATCTGTCCATAATACCCTCAATATGGGTATCAAAATTCTTAGAATTTCATTCTCATTCTATTTATGACCATAAGGTCCTCATCATTACCCTCAAATTTAAGATCATATAATTAGGGTCATTATACTATGAAGATCGATGGAGACTGAAGCACCTACCGGTTATATAGTACCTTAAGAGTCTTAGAACTTATTATGATTGACTTTATCGAGTTTTTAACTTGGAAGTGAAAAAATAAACCAAAAAATCATATAGGTGACACATATTCACTTTGATCATGCATACAATATTCACACACATCAAGAGTTGTTATACAAGTGTGAAACATGATCATACATAAATTAGAAGTCACTTAGAATCATTTAGAAGTCATTGAAAATCATTAGGATGCATTAAAATTTGAAAAACCAGTTAAAACTTGTTTTCTGCATAACAGTATCCGAATACTTTTTGCAAAGTAATCGAATACTTTTCTAGAAAATTGATTTCTGCATAAAAGTAATCGAATACTTTTTGCAAAGTAATCGAATACTTTTCTGGGTAGAAAAGTATCAAATACCTTATGAACATTATCCGACTACTTTCTCGATTTGAATAAGTATTCGAATACTCCCCAAAAAGTAATCGAATACTTTCTGTTATTAGTGACTTAAACGTAAAGAAATTCAATTTTTTTGATGGCCAACGGCTATAAACGACTAATAACTCATTGGGCACCTATAAATATATATCTTTAGAAATCTGAACACAAAAATCAACATTGAAACTCTTAGAATCAAGAAATCTCAAAATTGAACCCATATTGGCTTGCTTTTGCACATCCTTGATAAAAATCTCAATTACTCTCTCATCTCTGAATCTTTTTCATTCTTTCTTTTTTGTTTGAACATAGAGAGGTGACTCTACATCAATTTAACAAGAGTGAATTGTTGTAATGGTTGGAAAGACAACTAGAGTGACCTTAAAGGCTTAGGTTAAGTGTGATCAAGGTGTGATCATAGACTTGTAAAATTCCAGTTATAAAAATGTTTCTTCAAGCACCTGTTGGAAGCTTGATGATAGTGAAAACGATCAACCTCAGTCTGGATGTAGCTCTCAAGTGGTTTAGAGAGTGAACGAGGATAAACACTGGTGTGATTCTTCCTTACCCTATCTCTTTTGATTTCTATCAATTGAATTTCATTTTGATTCTTGATATATGTTATATTGAATTTATATAAGGATATATGATAATTACTTATCTGTTTTAATTCGTTCTTGCATGAATTCTTGAAAAAGGTGTGCATAAACATTGAAAATCTTGATTTTCCTTTTAAATTTTGATCCGCTGCATATTTTTTTTGGATTAATGTTATAAAAATTGATTTAATTTTGTTTTGTATTTGAAAATAAGATTACATTCTGTTTGAATTGATGAACTTGAAAAAATGTCCCTATAATGCAGGGTGAGATTGATAATCCCAGTAAACTAAATGTTTGTAGAATGTTCTCTCGTTCTCAAGCCCACTTTCTGCATAATTTGTCAATGTACGCAGAATAGCAGAAACACATACCATTCATGCAACTTCTTGCAGACAAATTTATTTATTTATTATCTTGTAGTTAGTCACACACAATCGTCATACAATCTTATTGTTCTTATTTATTAATTTAAATAGTACAAGTTTAAAAGCATATAAATACAAGATTTTACTTACAGACAATTGTCCAATAAATTACTTATATTAATTTATTATTTTAAGTTATTAAGTACCATAATTCTTATAGAAACTCTTACCATATTTAATGCTACAGTTCTCACAAAAGCTTTTACTTTCTCCTGCTAACTTGATACTCTCGGATATTATTTCCAAGTATCATAGCATCCACAATATATTAATTTATCCTTTTCTTTAAATTCAATTACGATAATCCCATATATCAAAATACAACAGAACGTGTAAACAGACAAAATCACATAAATAGCAGGATGTTAAAAGACTTTACATCATAGTTAATCAAACAAACAGTAGAAACTTAACAAAATCAATAAACATATTTAATTAAGCAAACAACATAAAGTTAATTGAATCAACAAACATGATTAATAAACAAACAGCATAGAATAGGCAGAATCAGTAAACAACATCAATTTATACAAATAGAAGAACCACCAAAACAGTAACGTAATTAATTAAACAAACAACAAAAAATAAGCAGAATCAATAATCATAATTTAATCAACAGATAAACACACCAAACAATTATCAGAAAAAATAGCACTCAGTATATAAGTACAAATATCTACGCTTTTACTTTATAAAATAGTCGTAACCACTCAACTACGCAGTGTTTTCACAATAACTCATAATTTATTCCACCAGAGCCACTCTTTATTTGAATGTACTCCACTTGTATGACCACATTCTTTACTGGCCTCATACTGGAATTCCGCTTATAATATATATTTATATATATAATTTTACTTTACTGATTCACATCTTCATTTATCATTTTGTTATCAGCATAGACTTTTCTTCAGTATGTGTTAGAATACAAATTCAATCTTGCCACTAATTTCTTCCACCGCTTGCTAGAAGAATCAAGAGCTGTATCTCAACTTACACCTAGCATTCATTTCCACGTGTATTGTTTGTTGGAATATTTCTGTCAAAGCGATTGGGAACTTGTGACGGTAAAAGAAAGACAAAATCAAATTGAATTGGATAGCAAAAGTTGGCAACTGTGCTGGCTATAAAAAGCGGCAAAACAAATGACTATAAATAGAGATACATGTTAAACTATTAGTATGAGTGTTGTATAAAAAAATAGAGAAAAAGAGAGAGTGCCGAAGCACTAAATTATAAGAAAAGTATTAGAGAGAGACGAAAGTTCAGAGAGTTTTTTGTACTCCAGCAAATTTTTTCAATACACTTCAGAGTTGTGTTTCATTTTCTGTGTTCATCTTCATATATTTTTTCTTTATTTTCTCTAAATTTCCAACAAGTGGTATCAGAGCCACGTTCGATCAAAGATGGCGGAGATGATGCAATCACAGATTCCAAAGTTGTCAAAGAGTAATTATGGGAATTGGAGCATTCAGATGAAGACGTTGCTAGGTTCCCAAGATATATGGGACCTTGTTGAGGATGGATACATGGAGCCCGCCAATGCAGCTGCAGAAGCAGTTTTATCGGATGCTCAGAGAAAGATACTTAAAGATTCACGAAAGAAGGACAAAAAGGCTCTTTTCTTAATTTTTCAAAGTGTTGATGAATCAACCTTTGAGAAAATATCAGATGCAAAATCATCCAAGGAAGCATGAGAGATTTTACAGAAGTCTTCCCAGGGAGTTGACAAAGCTAAAAAGGTACGACTCCAATCACTTAGAGCTGAGTTTGAAAACTTAAAAATGCAGAATGAAGAGCCAGTTACAGATTATTCCTCACGAGTGCAAAATGTGGCGAAAGAGATGAAAAGAAATGGAGAGACGTTAGATGACGTCAGAGTAATGGAGAAAATTCTACGGTCACTATCAAGAAAGTTCGATTATATAGTCACTGCCATTGAAGAAGCCAAAGACTTGTCAGTTGTATCTATTGACGAGCTTATGAGTTCTCTTCAAGCTCACGAGCAAAGAATGAATCTTAATGAAGGTTCTAGCAAATTGGAGCAAGCTTTGCAAAGCAAGTTATCTCTTGATGTAAATCAAGCCAGTAACAGTAGCTATGGACGTGGCAGAGGAAATCATGGTGGATATAGAGGAGGTTTCAACACCCGAGGTGGATTCAACACTCGAGGCGGTCGTGGCATACGCGGTGGATATAGTCAAACAAATAGAAGATTTCAGACTGATGCTGTAGCATATGGACGTGATCAAGGATGATATAATAATCGTGGTCGAGGTCGTGGTTTTGTGACCCGAGGAGGAGGAAGATTTCAACAAAGAGGTGATAAATCTCACTTGCAGTGTTATAATTGCAACAGATATGGTCATCTCAGCTATGAGTGTAGAGATGCTGCTAGAGTTGCGGAGAGAAGTCATTATACAACAACTGAAGAGAAAGATGATGAACCGACCATGTTGTTCACTTACAAAGGCGAGGAAGATAGTGGGAAAGATGTTTGGTACCTTGATACTGGAGCTAGTAATCACATGTGTGGCAAAAAGGAGTTATTCACAGAACTGAATGAGGAAGTCCAAGGAGAAGTTACGTTTGGCGATCTATCAAAGATTCCAGTTAAAGGCAAAGGTAAGATTATGATATTCACAAAGAATGGAGATAGAAAATACATTTCAGATGTCTATTATATACCATCTTTGAAAAGCAATCTCCTCAGTCTTGGTCAGCTTTTAGAAAAAGGATATGATATTCATTTGAAGAATAATTCTCTCGTTATGAGAAATCATAAAGGAGAATTGATTGCAAAAGTTGATATGACAAGAAATCGTCTATTCAAGCTAAACATCCAGACAAGTGCAATAGAGTGCATGAAGACAATCATAGAAGATAGTTCGAGGTTATGGCATTTTAGATTTGGTCATCTGGGATTCACTGGCCTGAAGCTGCTATCAAAAGAAAAGATGGTAAATGGATTACCAATGATAAATCAACCTGATCAGCTGTGTGAAGCATGCATGAGAGGAAAGCAACATAGACAAAGCTTTGAAGTTGGCAAATCATGGAGAGCAAAAAGACCATTGCAGCTAGTTCACTCAGATATAGCTGGTCCATTTGATATTTCATCTCTTGGAGGAAACAGGTATTATATTACTTTCATTGATGATTTCAGTAGAAAAGCTTGGGTATATATTCTTAAAGAAAAATCAGAAGCTCTTGAAAAATTCAAAGAATTCAAAGCAATGACAGAAAAGCAAAGTGGTCAATATCTGAAGACACTCAGAACAGATAGAGGGGGTGAATACACTTCCAAATTATTTGAAGACTTTTGTAGGCAACATGGAATAATTCATCAATTGACAGCAGCCTACACACCACAACAGAATGGTATAGCAGAAAGAAAGAATCGTACAATTCTTGATATGACAAGGAGCATGCTCAAAGAAAAGCATCTACCAAAAACACTATGGGCTGAAGCTGTCCAATGTGCTGCCTATCTATTGAATCGATGTCCAACAAAGAGTGTCAAGTTCAAAACACCAAATGAAGCATGGAGTGGTAGAAAGCCAGAGGTAAGCTATCTAAGAATTTTTGGTTGCATTGCATATGCCCATATTCCAGATCAGAAGAGAAAGAAGTTAGATGATAAAGGAGAAAAATGTATCTTTACTGGCTACGAGCATAGGACTAAAGCTTATAGATTATACAATCCCTTGACAAAAAGGGTAATCATCTCAAGAGATGTGGAGTTTGACGAGACAGATTACTGGAAATGGAATGATGAAGAAAAAAGAGTAGAAGGCTTATTCTTTAAAGATGATGATAACACAACAGAGCAAACAGTTGAAGCAGGCAATGATCAGACACCTCCACCAAGTCCTAACCCAACAACTCCTGCATCTACACCCTCAACCTCAGGAAGCAATAGCAGTAGCAGTAACAACAATTCAGGGGGAGCAGCAGCAAAGATGAGAAGCTTAAGTGATATCTATGATGCTACAGATCCGGTCCAAACTACCCTTGATTATTCATTATTTTGTTTAATAGCTGAATGTGATCCAGTGACATATGAGGAAGCTGTAGAAGATGAAAAGTGGAAGAAAGCCATGAATGATGAAATTGCTGCAATCAAAAGAAATGACACGTGGGAGCTCACAACTATGCCTGAGAAACATAAGCCCATCGGAGTAAAGTGGGTGTACAAGACAAAGACTAATCAAGAGGGAAAAGTGGATAAATACAAGGCAAGATTGGTAGCTAAAGGCTACAAGCAGAAATATGGAATAGATTATGATGAGGTGTTTGCACCAGTTGCAAGGATTGACACTATCAGACTTCTTACAGCAGTTGCAGCACAAAAGCAATGGAAGATATACCAGATGGATGTGAAATCAGCCTTCCTCAATGGTTACCTGGAAGAAGAAGTCTATATTGAGCAACCACCAGGTTATGTTAAAAAAGGAGAAGAAGATAAAGTCTATCGGTTGAAGAAGACACTATATGGATTGAAGCAAGCTCCAAGAGCTTGGAACACGAGGATAGATGAATACTTTCATAAGAATGGATTTGTGAAGAGTCCGTACGAACATGCTTTGTACACGAAGAAGAATGAAGATGGGGATATGATGATCGTATGTCTTTATGTGAATGATATAATCTTCACAGGGAATAATCCAGGTATGTTTGTTGAATTTAAGAAAGCTATGACTAAAGAATTTGAAATGACAGATATTGGAGAAATGTCTTATTTTCTTGGAGTTGAAGTAAAACAAACAGAAGAGGGAATTTATATGTTACAAAAGAAGTATGCAGAAGAAATACTGAGTAGGTTCAGAATGAAAGATTGCAAGCCTATTTCAACACCAATAGAAGCAGGAATGGAGTTGAAAGCTGAGTCAGATAGAGAACCAGTAAACCCAACACTATTCAAAAGTCTGGTCGGAAGCTTGAGGTATTTGACTTTCACTCGACCAGATATCATGTTTGCAGTTGGTCTAATTAGCAGATATATGGAGAATCCAAAGCAGGATCATTTCAGTGCAGCAAAGAGAATTTTAAGATATATCAAAGGAACCATCAGTCATGGATTATTCTATACACATTCCTAAGATTCAAGGTTAATTGGCTATGCAGATAGTGATTATAGTGGAGATGTAGATGATCGAAAAAGCACTTCAGGATATGCTTTTCATATTGGCTCAGCAATATTTTCATGGTCATCAAAGAAACAACAGACAGTTGCTCTATCATCATGCGAAGCTGAATACATAGCCTCAGCAGCGTGCACGTGTCAAGCGATTTTGTTAGAGAATATTTTGAATGAATTTCATTGTGAGCAAGAAGGTCCAATTACAATATACGTAGATAACAAGTCTGCTATATCACTTGCAAAGAATCTATATCACTTGCAAAGAATCCAGTCTCCCACAGCCGAAGCAAGCATATTGACATGAAATATCATTTTATTCGGGAGCAAGTTAAAAACAAAGTTGTGGAATTAGTCTATTGCAGAACTGAAGAACAATTGGCAGATATTTTTACAAAGCCATTGAAGACGGATGTATTCAATAAGTTCAAACATATGATTGGTATGCAAAATCGAATTTGAAGGGGAGTGTTAGAATACAAATTCAATCTTGCCACTAATTTCTTCCACCGCTTGCTAGATGAATCAAGAGCTGTATCTCAACTTACACCTAGCATTCATTTCCACGTGTATTGTTTGTTGGAATGATTTCTGTCAAAGCGGTTGGGAACTTGTGACGGTAAAAGGAAGACAAAATCAAATTGAATTGGATAGCAAAAGTTGGCAACTGTGCTGGCCATCAAAAAGGCAAAACAAATGACTATAAATAGAGATACATGTTAAGCTATTAGTATGAGTGTTGTATAAAAAAATAGAGAAAAAAGAGAGTGTCGAAGCACTAAATTATAAGAAAAGTATTAGAGAGAGACGAAAGTTCAGAGAGTTTTTTGTACTCCAGCAAATTTTTTCAATACACTTCAAAGTTGTGTTTCATTTTCTGTGTTCATCTTTATATATTTTTTCTTTATTTTCTCTAAATTTCCAACAGTACGCACATATATTATTCAATTTAAAGATTCCATATATCTACTGTCATAGTCAGAATCACACTACACATATTTTTCAACCCTTTCATTTCACAAATATACTTGATTCATTTTTAACATCATGCAAGTCATATAAATTTATCAATAAACCACTTATCAGTACTTCATACATCAAAATTCTCGTTCTTATTAAATCAACAGAACACCAAACTTCTTTAGGTTAAATTTATTCTTTAATTATAAACAGCATACTTCACACATTATACTTTAATTATATGTACACTACTATTCTAGTATCCAACCACAGTATTAATACAGATATAACCATTACCCCACCGGACACTGGTAGAACAAAGAGCTAGAAGAAAATTCCTTAAACATAGAGTTTACCTGGCAAGCTCCACAATCACTGAATCTTTAGGCAGTCACTCCTGTGTCAAATCTATTATCACAATAAAATACTATTAATCAGTTGATTAACATTACTTGCAATCAACAACTCAAACCTAGGCATCATTAATTGAACTAGGTGATACAACCACTCTATTCACATAAGTCCACTTGAATTAAAATAACCATTAAGATCGTTTACTTATGATGGCTGAATGCCAATTTACTCACATTAACATGATTTAAAGCTTTTCATGCTTTGTTCTTTGTTCATTAAATCATTCAATTCAAATAGTCAATCTTTTAATAACTTACCAAGACTTTCAACACCATTAATTCCAATAATTGACTTTATTAAACCAATCACTTAATTTAGTTTTCAATGAACCAAGTCTTCATTTAATTTACTTTAATTCATCTTGATATTCAACATTATCAATTAAATAGTGATTCAATAATATTCCTTCCAACTTATTCCTCCATGGCCTAATTTACACTTAATAATTTCTTAAGTTTAAATCCTTTTTCTTTTACAATCAATTCCATCCACCTACACATTTGTTTAAAGAATTCTTTGAATACTTTAAATATCATATCATTCAACTTCAAAGGTTATTCATTATACACGGCCATATAAACAAAAGTGTAGGTTTTAAATTTTTCCATTAATATGAATTTAAATCCAACAACCTAAAGCTTGTACTTAACCATAATTATTCATGATTTTATATAGTGTATAATTTTAACAACAAAACTTACCTCTTGTACATGCTTTGGCCGAAACCATACATATACATTTTTCATGATTTTAATCAATCTAACTTACATTCTTTTAATTCCAAGCATTAAACTCACTTCCTAGACCATGATTTCACATGTTCCTCCAATTAATTATATCTCCTCTTACATGAATCTTACTTGGCCGAAACTTTCATCACATGATTTTTCTTTCAATCATACATCAACCAAATCTTATCAATCCTTTTAACTTCATGTAGTTTTTCCAAATTAACAATTCTTCAAACTTATTAAGCATGTAAGGCCGAACCTTACATGTACAAAGGTTCATGAATTTTACTTATATATAAATATTTTCTTGAGAATTTGTACCACTCACTAGTAACCATGACTTCTTCCATGCTATAATTTAATTTCAAGATACACCATTATATAATTTCAAGATTAAAACCCTAATTAGGTTTTCAACTTATTTTCTTGAAATCTCTTTTATTAAACTTATTAATTTAAGTTTACTTTACACAACCATTATTTTAAAGCATCAATTCATATCAAAGACTCAAAATTATCTCATCATCTTTTTAAAACTCAAGGTAAGAGAACAAGGATACTATCTTGAAAATAATCCACCAAAACTCAAATATTTTACCTTGATGAGCTTGTATGTTATCACCAACACAACTTCCACTCTTATAGTTCTTGAAAACTTCAACTTTCCCCACAAGAACAACACCTCTTCAAGACTTTAAAAAGATCAAAACAACACTCGAAACAGCCCCACTTCTGGTACCAGAGAAACAGAGCAATTAAAAAAAAGGAACGAAATGGGTTGTTTATTATTCAGATACCCACAAGTAATGACATTAGTTCTGTTTTATACCTTAACCAACTATAGCCAGCTGGCATACAATTGCTAACTGTTTTAACCGCCTAGCCAATCGATTACAATGTATCATCTATTTAGTAATTACATCACGCGCTCAAAAGTTAAACGCCACAGTAATCTTTTGTCCATGCTGGATCACGCCTTTGTCTCCTTATTCTTGAAATCGTAACAACATCACAAACCAATCACATATTCATAATCACAAGGTCTTAATCATAAACTTTTGTATAGAAAGCTAAGGTTAAAAGTGTTCAAATCCTAAACTCACTACTAAAAAATGCAAATTTTTTGACGGAAATTTTTCGTCCAAATTAGAAACGAAAATTTCGACGAAAACCCATCTAAAAAAATAAAAGAAAAAAGAAATTATATTAATGAATTTTTCGACGGAAATCAGATTCCGTCAAAAAATTTTGACGAAAAATGAATTTCGTCGAAAATCCATATAAAAAATAAAGAAAAAAGAAATTATGTTTATGAATTTTTCTACGGAAATCAGATTCCGTTAAATAATTTCAACGGAAAAGGAATTTCGACGAAAACCATATAAAAAATAAAGAAAAAATAAATTATGTTTATGAATTTTTCGACGGAAATCAGATTCCGTCAAAAAATTTCGACGAAAAATGAATTCGGTCGAAAACCCATATAAAAAATAAAGAAAAAGGAAATTATGTTTATTGCATTTTTGACGGAAATCAAATTCTGTAAAAATTTTCTATGAAAAATTAATTCCGTCGAAAATCCATATAAAAAATAAATAAAAAAGAAATTATGTTTATGAATGTTCCGTCGAAATTTTTTGATGGAAAACGAATTCCGTCGAAAACCCATATAAAAATAAATAAAAAAGAAATTATCTTAATGAATGTTTTTACAGAAATCAGATTCTGTCAGATTTTCGACGGAAAATGAATTCTGTCGAAAGCCCATATAAAAAAATAAGTAAAAAAGAAATTATGTTTATGTATTTTTCGATGAAAAATGAATTCTGTCGAAAATTCATATAAAAAAATTAATCAAAAACTGAATTATATTCATATTGATATTCATAATTACATATCAATGACTATATTATATTTATTATTTTCTAATTAAACACTCTTTTTGAACAAAATTAAATTTGTAAAAGAAATTTAATCATATTATTTTAAAACTATTGAATAAATTTTTGTCTAAAATAAAATAATATAAAGTATATGTTCATCTTTAAAGGTTGAATTTTTTTGTGTGGTTAATTAAATACTGTATTTGAGATTAAAATAGGATGTTTGTAATATACAGAAAATATTTCTAAGCACATAATTAATTATTAATATTATTTTACAATTACATTTATTGACTAATATATTAGGAAAATATTTTATATTCATTCCCATCCTCATCCTTTTCAATTTTCGTTTCCCTCTACCTTTTTCACAGTATAATAGGGTCTAGTTTGAGAAATTATTTTGTCAAAATAAAATAAAGGTTCCATCTTAATCAAGCAACAATTAATACACTAGCATTGTGAGGACAAATGGGGCAATTAATTTTGACAAAAAAAACCTATCTTAAGGTGTTTGAGGAAATGCTTGAAAGAAAAGTCATGTATATCATTTGAATTTTGATGGGTGTAGGTGTAAAATGTATGTTGGTATGAATGAAAAACAAGTTGAAACTTGTAGAAAACCTACAATAGACATTTTGAAAGGGGCTTGGAAATGTGATGTAAAAATGGTAATTAGATGTGTATGATAAGCTTGATTTTGATGGACTAAAGCATTAGAATCATGAAATTGGCATGGTTTTCTTTATATGCCTTTTAGGCATTTACATAGGAGGTATGTTTTAAGAGTGATTGTTTGTGCTAGTGAGCACTTATACGGTGTAATTACTATATGATTAGATGTTTAAACTTTTGGTTGGATTAGATAAAAAGAAAAATGAATAAATTCCATCTTTGGGCCTTATATGTGAAATTGTATATCTGATATATTGTGATGCATGTGCTTATCAGGACATTATGAGAGTGAGGGTATATCCCTGTTTATCCGAGAAACAAACGGATCTGTCCGATTTAAGACTCCATCCAAAATGACACTTATGGTCATATACTGAAGGTATGTGATCTTTGACTATGGTTATTGATCACAGAAGTATTAGAGAATGAAAGGAAATAAATATATATGAGTTGCAATATATCATGTGAATTAAAAGGAAAAAAAGAAAAGAAAAAGTTAGCTCGTACTTTCGCTAATCGAGATAAAAGATTAAGTAAGACATCTGTTGATGCATGTTTAAATCCCATATGTATGTTAATTGAACCGGCTCGAGACGAGAATGTTACATAAGTCAATGGGTTTGCTCCTCTTGTCCCTTCAATGTCGGTTCGGTCGAATGAAAATAAAAGAGAGAGTGATCGATAAATTCTTGTGATTAAGGATGAGAATGATAGAGGTAACAAAGAGAGTATGTTACAAAATATGTAAATGGAAAGTGGCCCCATTGCTCCTAGAGTATGTTTATATTAAAGTATTTTGTTCTCTTGTTTTTGTTCGAACTAATTACATTTTAAGATTACTTGGAAAAATAATTACATGATACACATTCATACTATTTTAGGGAAAACTTGACTTTCACCCTACTGTGGTTTAAATGATTTCTCATTTGACCCTTTACGGTGTTAAACTTCTCACTTAGATCATGGATGGTTAAATCATTTTTCATTTAACCCACTGTGGTTTCATATTTTCACTTACACTCATTGTGGTTACAAAGTATATCACTTAGACTATTTGACAAAAATTCAAATCAATTGTTATTTTATTTTATCTATTTTGTACCTGATATCATTAGGAGATTATTAAAAAATTGGAATAGCTTATTTAGATAATACATATTTAATTTATCTTAAATAAATTTGATTCTATATTTTAGATATATTTACAAAATGAAAAAAATTTAAGATAATTTATAAATTAATTTCAAAATAAATAACTTGAAAGATTATTTAATATAAACTTTAATTATTAATTTCATTTGATGAGATAATATAAAAGTAAATATTTTTATATTGTTAAGACTATAACTGTGTAATTGATATATTTACCCTTTCACAAGGTGACTAAGACATCAGGGGTTAAATGATAATTTTTTTAACCACAATGAGTCAAATGACACCTCTTGTGGATGATGCGGCCAACGTATAACACCTCGCAATTCTGAATTATATATTAAAATATTAAACATGGATTAAAGGGAAGGATTAGTGCAAATCCTGAAAATTAGGTCAAAATACAAAGGAAGGGTAAAACGGTAATTAGCCAACACGCAACCCTAAGAAGATAAAACATTGAGTAGAAGGTCTCAGATGATAAAAATAACACTGGAAATGGATTCAGAACGAAAAATTAAGTGGGTAGGCAAGTTTCAGAAAATTCAGTGAATAATGTTTTTACTGGGTAAAAATACAGCGAAACAGTTTCACCGTAAAGCGTACCGATTGAGTTTTGAGCTCTAGGTTTGAATACAACTCATAAATGGTATATAAGAACTATGAAATATGATTTCTGATGAAAATTGATGGAAATAAGTAAGTTTGGGGAAGCATGCCCACGGCGCGCGCAACAGCTTAAAACAACATTTTCTCCGAACGACCGAAAAACTTCGGATTCATCTGATCAAGTGTAATTAAAGGACAACGGTTAATGTTAAAAATTAGAGTTTCTAAATAGGTTGTGAATTTATGGACGTTTAGCAAAATCGGAAGGAAAAGTCAAGTTAGTTTGAAATCGCGTGAGGTGGCGGTGAGGCCCACCTCACTTAAAGCCACTTAAGCCACCTAAGCTCCACACTAGTCACCATCTTCTCTCTCCCTCCCTTGTCAAGGCCGCAACAGCCCCCCCCTCCCCCCCCCGCCCATTATCCATGGTTTTTGTTTGATTCTTCCTTCCATAACTCCACCAAATCCATTGATTCTTGTCTTGAAATTCGAAGGAAACCACCACCCGAACCAGTTCCACTGATTAGTTTCCCTTGAAACCCTCTCTATTGTGAGAAAATAGGCATATAAAGCCACGAATTTCTTGGAGTTTTTGTGATTTTGGGGTTGATTTCTTAAGCCATTGCTTGTGGAGTGCTAGGAGGAGCCTTGTGACTTAATTGTGAGTAAGTTTATTCACCTTTTGATGGTTGATTGATGAGTTTGATTTTCATGAACCCTAAGCTATGTTTGATTTGTGTTGTTAGAGAGCTCAAATGGAAAATGTGTGTTAGATGATTATTTCTAGAATGATGTGTTAGAGCTATATATGCAATAAAAATTATTGGTGAAAATATGATTTTAACTTAGGAAAATTTTGATGATGCCATGACTTTATGTTTTGGAATTGTGTTAGGATTGTGTAATTGGATTGTTGTATGGTTGTATGATGATATAATAGGATTGTATGAGGTGTGGAGTAGTTGAATTGGATTGGAAATCCTTTGAGGTGTACCTACGTACAATTCGGCCAAGAGAGGAATTGATGTTGAAAAATTAGCTGGATGATGTGTTGTGTATTGTATGGTAATTAGAAGGGTTGTGTGGTGGTTGGAAGGTTGGAAAACCAATGGAAAAATATTTGATAGTGTTGAGTGGTGTAATTGGACCTAGAGCAAAAATATTAGGCAAAACGATGTTAGGATGATGTAAATTGAAAAATGACACCTAAAATGGTGTTTCAGTAACCTAGGGATGCTTAAGAAAATGAGAAAGAAAATAAAGAAAAATAAATTGTAAAAATGCACCTATATGGCCGAACCTACCTAGGGTGGGGGAGGATTTTTGACATTTTGTATTTTGATAGAATTGTCGTATTCTGACGATCCGAATATGGTCGTTGTAGGTTGTCGTACGTGGATTTGAACCCTGAACCGTGAGCTCGGTGGGTTGCCCTTGGTCCCAGACCAAGTAGGATTGAGGTGAGTAATTGGAACCATGCTTATAGAATTGTAACTTGCATGCGTTTGTATAACTGGTAATTGATTGGGAATGTCCTCTGTGTAGGCATTTCTGTTGTGAAACGAGCTCGGAGAATATATTATTTTGGAGCTAAGTGGGGAGGATTATACAGGTAACCTCTTGGTACTGGGGCTTGATCCCCTTGTGTGTTCCACCATGCCCGTTGAGGGTGACGGTAGGAAGTGTATGTAAGTAATGTAGAATAACATGTTCAAGCATTTAGTATGTGTGTTGGTACATAGGATTTACCGTGTCTCTGGTCAGTAGACAGTCTGCCTTCGGGCGTTACTGACTTCCATTGGATAGGTCTCTGAGAGGGAGTTCTAGTTGACCTAGGGTCGTGGTGTGTGATCCGGATATGAGCACACTAGGAAGTCTCGGGTGGATATGGATGGAGGGTGCCTTGGTTTGATGTTTGGGGAACACGCCTCGGTTGAGACCCGTAGGCTTATATGCTGAGCCAATAGGCTGGACGTTGCGTGGTTTTGGCATTGACCATTCCAGCTTCGTCGTATTTTGTATTCCTATGCTCCCCGATTTCTCTAAATCCCTTGCTTTATCCTGTTTTCAAGATGTTATTTTATGTTGTTTATATGCATCGAAGTGAGCCATTGGGCGGAGTATTCTCCAGAACCTCTGGGTTACTGAGATATATTTGTATATCTCACCCTGTCTTGGGGGCTTTATTTCAAGAGGTAGCAATGGCGCTAGAGTGGTGGGCAAGAAGCCCATGGGATGACTGAGACCCAAGATTAGTTGTTTTTTATTTTGGTGGCCATTGGGCCTAGGCTAGACTTAGGGCATGAACATTGCATATGTATTTAGGAGGAGATTTATTGTCATATTTGTTCATGTCATTTTGCCTAAGTCTAGTTACATATGTCATTTTGAGGTTTATTCATTATGTTGTATTTAAAGATTATGGTTTGTACAGTGTTACATTTCATTTGGAAGTTGTAATTTGTACATTAATACTTGATGTAATATGGAAGCATGTAATATGATGAAAGGGCAATAGGCCTATTTTAGGATTATGATAATGTGTATGTTTAGAAAATGCATGCAAAAGGACATTGGTGATTGATGTGCTTCTGGAAAGTGTGGTTTTTCAAGTTAAAATTGATAAGAATTGAGTCATAAAAAAGCATATTTAAATACATATTTACTTATTATCTTGATTCTTCTATGTAAATGATATTTCTCACCTATTGATTGTGTTTTTACAGGAAAAAGAAATAAAAATTATAAAAAGCCTGTTAACGCAATTCCAGACGGGTGTAGCACACTACAAATTCCAGCAACATGGCGCGGACCCGCGCTAGTTTACGAACTGTGAAGCGGACAATTGCAAGTGGCACCTAGTGGCACCAAAATGGCGCCAACTAGCGCCAAAAATTCATGCTACCTAGCGCCACACTCTTGGGGAAATTGGTTTTTGGCAGTAGAGTGGCGCCCAGTGGCGCCAACTGGCGCAACTTTCCGAGGGAATTGCACCGGTTTGTCATTTGGGCAGAAGCGCGGCGCAAACTTGCGCCAAACCGGCGCCAACTGGCGTCGGGTTGCGGGAAAGAAGTACCGTGTTTTCTTAAGGGTATTTTTGGAAGAAGGAAAAGAGGTTTATAAATAGGATCCTTATGACAGAATTAGGTATCCAAACCTATCTTATTGAAGTGAGACGACGGTGGTGCTCCGAGAGGATTCTGCAGATCAAGTTCTTCTTCATCTTCTCTTTTAATTTTATGTTTTTATTGAATATTGGATTTTTAGCCATGATTATGGTTGGCTAGTTTACTTTTTATTGTACTTAGGGTCACAAACCCTATGTGAACCCTTGTTACGACGGATTAGTTTACCTTTACTCGTTTATATAAATTGTCTTTATCTCTATCCTGTGCATATTTATATTCTCTTTATTAGAATTGATCAATCTGCTAGTTGAGGATAGTTTGAGGGTTAGAACCCTAGATAGGAATATTGGGGTTTTCATCCTGAAAGGGGGTAGGATAACGGTTCATATGCATGCTAGAAATAGATGTGTATTGAATTGCGGATGCCTAAATTATTAAGTTCATTTCTTAATACCATGAGGAACATTGCAAGGAATTGGGGTTCCAATTGGGTTTAAAGGGTTAACCTTGCAAGGAATTGAAGGTTAACTATTAATATTTTTTAGATAATAATTTATCCGAGTAATTTTATAAATGAATATTGTAAATCAATCCAGAGTAAGGAGTGGGGATCATATGGTGAGTGTATCCTAGCTACAATGTTTTTCTCATTTTTACAAATCAATTCATTCTTATTCTTATTTTTATTCTTCAATATAAAAATACAAAAACAAGTCTTTACTTTTAATTTTACTCAAATCGACATTATTTGTCACAAACAAACCCTTTTGAACTCTTCCATTCTTGAAAGGAATATTAATTGATAAACAATCACAATCCCTGTGGAGACGAACTTTACTTACTATTATATTACTTGTGGGATCGGTATACTTGACAGGAAGCATCAGTGATTGAAATATGTTAAGTGTTAATAAAGTAAGCAATATGGTATGAATTGAGTAATTTGATATAAACTGTGAAGGGTTGTAAGAGCCCCAAGGTATTGCTAGTCCTTGTGTGTGCTACCCTATGATTATTAGGTACAATTTGAGGTCATAGTTCACTTGTACAAATTTGGGGATTATTGGAAAAACAAAGGAAACTCTAGCGAATTTTCTAGAAATTGGCATAATTTAGGCGAACCTCAGGAGAGCATATTTCCCTCCACAAAGGTCTGATATGGACATACCATACGCTGTTTTGAAGCTTGAGATGTCCTCTATCTTGTGTCAAATATTGAGGAAATTCTGGGTTGACCGTCGGCCTGTATAGGGATGTGAACACGGACTGTTCAGTGGGCAGTTATGGACCGAGTTTGGGAAATTTATTCCCGCTTCTTTTCTTGGTTAAATTAAATGTATGATATATCAAATTGAATCTTAAGGTGTCTAGTTTGTTGTATAAAAATTTGAGAGCAATTGGTTGAGTGAATTTTTTGCAGTAATTGATTTAGTGAAGGTTGTTTGGAGCTGTTTTGGGGTTGGCTGCCAGATTTACTTGTCCAACTTCAAACGAAGATATCCGGAGCAAACGAGAGCTTTATGACTGGTGTGATAGCTTCCTAGAAAGGTAATTAAGTCTAGAATAACATAGTAAAAGATGGGAGGCTTGTAAAATGCGGTTTGTCCGCAGAAGATTAATGACCGAACCATGTTCGGGTAGGTGGAAAACGTAAAAGTGAGATTTTAGCTAAGTGGGTTTTTGGGAACCCCTTAGTGACTTGAGAGATGTAAAATAAGTTATAAAAGTAGTTTAAATAATTATTCAGCAAAGAGTTTACAGTTACGATCACAACTTTTATTTATTACGTTTTTTATTATTTTAAACGCTCGCGTAATAAACGGAAAAAGTTTACTCGCATTTTTATAAATGAACTGCTGTGATTGTAACTGCGCTTAATATCATAATTAATGTTAACAATACCGGTGTACAACAGGCTGTTAAACAATGGCCGCCCGACGGGGGTCCCGCTCATCATTGTCACATCATATTTTCCCACCATATTTTCGCACATTACCCACCTCATTTTCGTTTCTTCTTCATTTTCATTTTCGCAGAGTACCCACCACATTTTCCCACGGCATTTTCTCATTTTTGTTTAGGGTTCAGCTTCAGAGCAATGCCACTTTTTCACACACCATAGCCCACCTCTGTAAGTTTTTTTTTCTTCTTCTTCTTCACGAGCCCCATCTTTGATAATGGAAGGTTTTCATTTTTTGGGTTTGTTTTTGTTTTTTGTGTTGAATCAGAATCACTAGTACCAGGTTGTTGGGGAGGCTGTTCGCACTGAAACTGATGTGCATCCTATAACATCTACTGTAATCGATGCAGGCAAGCACTCTGTTGTAATCCAAAACGTTCAGCTTTCTCATAGAATCTATTTAGTGCAAAATTTTTCTATTCGATGTTGTTTGGAGTTGGTTTTTTTGATTTATGCATATTGGAGGCTTTTGATATAGCTTGTTGTTAACGTCTTTTATTCATTTGGACTGGTTTTCTTTAGCTATCACTCGGGTCCCCTTATGTTTACTTGGTGGATTTCTGAAATAACTTGTTTTGCCATTTTCTATGTTTTATGCAATCTATTTCTACCAGTGACAGACACATTAATTTTGGTTTGTGGAGGAAAACCCTTTATTCTATTAGCATTGGAGCTTAATGGGGATTGACACTGTCACTTCCAAACGTTGTAGTTAATGATGCTTTTGTTTACTTAGGAAAGAAACCTTAAAACTAACTTCATCTACTGAATGGGGGCAGAGTCTTGTATTGGTCTGCTATTTAGGTGCATAAAGTTCATGCTCATGTGGTAGTCAAAGGAACATTCCAAGATCTCGTTGTTGCTAATAAGCTCCTTTACACTTATGTCCAACACAAGGCCTTGGATGATGCTTATTATTTGTTTGATGGAATGACAATGAGACACCCCACAACTTGGAGTGTCATGGTTAGCGGGTTTGCCAAGGTAGGTGACCATACTAATTGCTATGCTACATTTAGCGAGGTTATCAGATGTGGTGTTACACCTGATAACTACACTTTGCCCTTCGTGATAAGAACTTGCAGAGACAGAAAGGACCTTCAAATGGGTCATGTGATTCATGATGTCATCTTGAAACATGGGTTGCATTTGGATCATTTTGAGGAATGGTTTCTCTTTGGATGTGATATTGAGGACTGCAATGATTGATATGTATGCTAAATATGGTAGTGTTGAGTATAATAACCCTAATTATATGACTTTTTAATTAGAGGGTTATGATGAGGACCTTATGGTCATAAATAGAATGAGGATGAAATTCTAAGAATTTTGATATCCATATTGAGGGTATTTTGCACAAGTGCATTTTTCATCTGTTAATTTTGACTGCTGACGCAGTAACAGTAGTAGAATAGCTCCAAGTTAGCAAATTATAGTTAGAGAGCTAATGTAATGATATAAACATCATGAATGAGGTTAGCATATGATTTGATGAAGTTTGATACTCATATTGGGGTATTTTGTAAAAGTCACTTCTCCCGGGTATTTTGTACTGTTGTAGAAGCAGCTGGTAGAATCCAAGAACATGAAAAAGATGAGAAAATGGAAATAAAGACCAACATATGCCTACTAAGTCATAATTAGACCAATAATGTTAAAGTTAAGAAGATTATGACATCCGGGTACAGTTGAGAACATCGGTAAAACTACAATGCAATTAAACAACTGTTAGTGGATCTGTGATCTACTAATCAAATTTTTAAGTTATGAAAATGATAATTAGACAAAATTAATGTTAAGTATTGAAAGTTAGAGTCTTGAGGGTTTCCATGTAAAAATTTGACGACGGTTCAGATAAAAATTACACTGGGTCTCACTAAAGGACAAATGTCACTAAAGGACAAATGTCACTAAAGTGACATGACACCCCTAATTAGGGCACTCTTCCCCTTCCCCCTCATTCTGAATCAGCCCCCCTTCTCACTTCTCTCTCTAAAATTCAAACTTCAAACTTTTCTCTTACTTCTCTCTAAGATTTCATCTCTAAAACCTCTCCAAATCTCTGTCATCAAACTTGTTCCCCTCACTCTCCTCTTCACAACCATACCATTTTCATGGTGTGGATCAAATTTTTGAGTTCCTCACACCACCATACAACCATGGATTTTGGGAGTTCAAGGACCATGGAGTTGTGTTCTTCAGTTCTCTTGAAGAACAACATATCCTTGCTTAGTTCTCTTGAGTTCTAGTGTAAGTGTTCTTAGATTTTCTTGAAAAATATAATCTTTTTCTCTTGTGTTCATGAGCTCTAACTCTTGAGTATGTTCTTGAAGGTGTGTTCTTGTTTAAAGGAGCATTCTTGGTGGTAAAAGGTGGAGCTTGGAGCTAAGGTGTGAACTTGAAGATGTAAGCTTCATCTTGGGAAATGATAACTCAAAAAGGCTTCATTTCCTCCTCTTTATGCCATGGATTTGTGCATGGGTGGGGTGTATGTTGCTGAAATTTTTTTTAAAAAAAAGGTTTTGATGATTGTTCTTGAGGGTGTGTGAGTTTTGA
Organism: Gastrolobium bilobum; assembly: GCF_033153095.1. Lineage (NCBI taxonomy): Eukaryota > Viridiplantae > Streptophyta > Magnoliopsida > Fabales > Fabaceae > Gastrolobium > Gastrolobium bilobum. The sequence goes on from NW_026898401.1 coordinate 28,934, forward strand.
ACCAAGAAATGGTTGATTTGATGTGTAAAGGTGCAACCTTTGGATCCTTGTGTGGATTCCATGAAAAAGGATGAACTTGAACCCTAAAGGAGACACCTATGATTCAGCCATGTCATGGGATCTAGAGTTTGATGACTAAAAATTTTTATGAAGTGATTAAGTGTGGAAAAATCCTAAGAGGAACTAAGAAAGATTAATTAAGTGGGTTATCTTTAAGTGAAACCTACTAATCTTGATTAAGGATGGCTAAAAATCCTAATAAATATAATTAATCAAATTTTCCCCCTTTGATATAATGTGGATTAGTTGTGTTAAAAATAAGGAAATCATGGATTAGTGGATTAAGTAAGTGTAGGTACTAATTAATTAATGAAATGACTAAGAAATAAGCTTAAAAATACTAATTTAAACACCTAAGCAATTCGGCCATGTGATTAATTTAGGGTCACTATGTTAAAATTAATATTAAGACCTAATTAGGACATTAATCTAGTGGTTAAGTGAGGTGAACTATGCATAATCCACTAATTAAAGATTAAACCCTAAAAATGAACCTAATTAGGGTTTAGGAGCACTAATCATGAAATTAATAAACTTGAGGTATCATGGCATAATGTGACTAAGTGAGATTTTATAATGTAACCTAATAATAGGAAAAAATTCAATAATTGAAGTGACTTAGAGTTTCTAACCATAGGTAGTTAAGATTTGATAATTAAACCCACTTAGGGTTAAATGACCATTTTTTAGGCTAACTTGGGGAGATCATATCTTCCTCCACAAAAGTCGTATAGGGATGTTCCTTATATCATTTTGATGCTTGAGATGTTAGCTACGTGGTGTCAAAATTTGGAATCGTTTGACGATTTATAGCATTATGTAGGTTTGATTGAGTGGAGATTTCCTTGGGAGCCCACATGCAGGGGCTGTACATGGTTGAAACTTCCATGAATTGTTTCTCCCTCTGTTCTTACTCGAATTAGGCTCATAATATGTCGAATTAAAGATGAAGGTGTCTAGTTGTCTGTATACAAATTTGAGAGCTATTGGTTTAGTATATGTTTCATAATCGCAAAAATGGTAAGGGATGTTTAGGGCTCTATTCGGAGTTGGCAGGCAGCTTTGCTTGTCCAACTTCAAATGGTGATAAGCGGAGCTAGAAAACTTCAAATGGTGATAAGCGGAGCTAGAAAACTCCAAATGAGGCATGTGATACCTTTTTGGAAATTTAATGGAGTCTAGATTAACATACTAAAAGATGAGAATTTTATAACAAGTGAGTTTCACACAGTGATAAGAAAACAGGAGCATGTACAGTTATGGAAAAATCGTAAAAGTGATATTTGTGCTAAGTGGGCTTATGGAAACCCTTAGTAACTTATAATAAGTATATATATGGCTTGGATGAGTGAAAATAATCTAAGTTACCTTAGTGATCCTAGAGTGTGATTCTAAGATTATGCAAGGTGCTTAAACTACGTGGTTGATTGTGTAATAAGTGAACACTTCATAATACACTAAAATACGTAATTATGTAATAATTGGTCTAGACTTGTAATGGACATATTATTGGCATGTAAGAATGAAATGTGGAATCATTAAAATATTGAGTATTAATGATGTAAATGATTCCTGCTCTAGGTTTGACTAGAGAATTTGGCACTTGAGGGTTTATTGGAGCATACGTATTTTACTATTGGAGTTGTGCTTGTGATAAGCTCAGTGAGGTAAGCTCCTAGTTCTGGTTGCTCCTCTCTCTTGTGGTCCCACCATGATGGTGGGCATTATGGTTGTATTGTATGAAAGTATCTGGTATAACGTATATGTGCATTCATTCACATTCATATAGATGTTATATGATTATTGATGTTATGATGATTCACTGATGATATATGTTATGAGAATCCTGGCTAGTGATCATGGTATGTAGGCTGCCTATGACTTGACTCTAGGAGTTATTTCATACTGAGGTTGTGTTGACTGTCTATGGCTTGACCCTAGAGTCACACATGGGTAACCGTCTATGGCTTTGATCCTGGGGTTACACAAGGATGATATGATGATGCTATGTTTATGTTGTATGCCTGTATTATATGCTATATATCTGACTTGTCATGCAGGAAGTGGGCTCAGGGGATTAGAGGATCTATATGAACCTTGAGCTTACTGAGATGTGTTATCTCACCCTATTTGGGGACATCATTTCATGTACCCAGAGTAGTGGTGATGCTTCTAGGGGCAAGGCCCCCGCCTTGGAGTAGTGGACGATGATGCTAATTTATTTATTATGATTAGACTTTATGATGGCATGTATAATTACTAACATGCTTAATTATCTTATGTTTAGATTATATGATGTATTTAGTCAGGCTCATGACTGTATGATTAAAGCCATGGATTATTTACTGATGCTTATACGTTTGGAAATTAATATAGACTTGATGTATGTATTCAGTTATTTGGGCATGGAGCCATATTGTTTATATTGACCCATTAGGGGGATTGCAGTCCGTGTGGGACTACAAGTTGTCTGTTTATTTATTGTATCTATCAGGTTATTATATGTGTGGGACCCATGTTCCCAGTTATTCGAAATACAACCATTATGTTGTCCGTGAGACTCCGTCTGGAATGACACTCTATGTCATATCCGGATGGTCAACGACCACTAGTGATGGCCAATGATTTTAATCAGTAGACTTAGCCGTTAACGATACGCGAATGCAATATATCAGATGAACGTTTTGAAAATGTTTTAGAAAATATTTTGGAAAAAGTTTACTTGTATTTTTATAAGACGCTTTTATTATTCTCTTAAACTAAAGTCTTCCGTTGTGTATGCTAAATATCATGTATGTTAACAACTAGAGTACTACGGGGTGTTACATTGAGCCCCTCTTATATGCTTGTAGTCATGCAGGTCTGATTGAAGAGGGTCTTCATTTTTTTTAATTTGATGTGGGAAGAGCATGCTGTTAGACCTAATGACAAACATTATACCTGTATGGTTGATCTTGTGGGCCGTGCTGGGAGGTTAGATGAGGCCTTTAAACTGATTAAGGCCTTGATTATTGAAAAAGATGAGAGGCTGTGGAGTTCTTTGCTTGGGGCATGTAGAATTCATAGGAACATGGAGTTGGCAGAAAAGGCAGCCAATTAATTACTTGAGCTACAGCCATAAAATCCGGGGCACTATGTTTTATTATCTAATATTTACGCAAAAGCTGGTAAATGGGAAGACCAAAGCAACATTCAGGGATATGATGACCCAAAGTATAACACCTCACATTTCTAAAGCATATATCAATATATTAAATATGGATTAAATGGTAGGATTAGTGAAAATCCTGAAGTTAAGGTTAAAATACAAAGAAAGGGTAAAACGGTAATTAGTCAAACACGTAACTCTAGGAAGGTAAAATTGAATAGGAGGTCTCAGATGAGAAAACTGACCCTAAAAAAGGATTCAGAACAAAAAATTGAGTGGTTAGACAAGTTTTTGAAAATTTGGTGGATAGTGTTTTTACTGGGTAAAAATATTGCGGTACAGTTGCACCGTAAAGCATTCGAATGAATTTTGAGCTCTAGGTTATGATATAAGTTGTAAATGGTATATAGGACTAGGAAATATGATTTCTGGTGAAAACTGATGGAAATTAGTGTGTTTGGGGAAGCGTGCCCACGGCGCGCATAACAGCTTAAAACTGCGATTTCTCCGAACGATCGGAAAACTCCAGATTCATCTGATCAATGGAAATTAAAGGACAATGTTTAATGGTAAAAATTAGAGTTTATAAATAATTTATGAAATTATGGACGTTTAGCGGAATAGGCGGGAGATTTGCATTCGTTTGAAATCGCGTGAGGTGGCGGTGGGGCCCACCTCACTTAAGTGGACTTGGCCACATGGCAAGACACCAAAAATTATAATTTTCTCTCTCTTTCTCCTCCCTAACAGCCGTGGCTTCCATTGAAGGGGAAGGAAGCTTTGCTTCAAAACTTCAAACCACCAAAACACATCCAAAACCTACTCAAATCCAAAGTGTAAAACATCAAAGTTGTTATAAATCACCTTGTGAACATCTTTTCTTCCTTGTGTTTGCCACAAAATTGAGTGAGCAAGGAGATCATTTCCCCATTGTTGGTGGCGGTTTTGATGATTTTAGGGCTGGTTGGTGGCGGTTTTGGACCGTTCAAAGGTTGAAACTCATTATTGGGTGGCCTAGGAGTTGATTGGTGGTAAGCTTTCTCCTCCAATTTATGATTTTGATTTGAATTAAATTTGTGACCTAGAGTGGGTTGTTTGAATTGAAGTAGTTAGAGAGCTCAAATTGAAATTGTGTATTAGATGAAAGTGACTTAGAATGATATTTTAGAGTGATTGATGTCATAAAAATTATTGAGGAAATTGGATGATAACTTAGGAAATTTTGTGTTGAAATGTCATGACTTTGTGAAATTGATGTGTTGAATGATTGTGTAATTGAGTTGTGGAGTAGTTGTATGAGTTAATTATAGGATTATAAGGTGTGTGGAATTGTGAAATTGGATTGAATACCCTTTGGTTAGGGGGACTCGTAGAATTCGGCCATATTTTGAAAAATTGGGGTTTGATGTTGCAAAAATTGTGTAATCGATGTGTTGTGGTGTTAAATGGTTTTTGGTTGTGTTGTGTGATGAGTTGATGCATGGAAAATTAAAGGAAAAATACTTGGAGTGTGTGTGATGTGCATTTAAGCCTAGAACGAAATAATTGGAAAAATAGTGTTGTGATGGAGTTGGATGGAAAGTGGGACTTGAAATGGTGTTGGGATAATCTTAGGATGCTAAAGGAAAAATAAAATAAAGTGTAGATTTTTTTTTTGTAATTTTGGCCTAATATGGCCGGACCTATGTGCGGGGAGGGTGTGAATTTTGGTGCTTTGTAATCTTGTTGATTGCACCTTGTATTGATGATCCTTGCGTGATCATTGTAAGTTGCCTCCCGCGGAAGTGAACTCAAAACCGTGAGCTTGGTGTGTTGCCTTTGGTCCCTGAGCAAAGGGATTTTGGCATTTCTTGTGAACCAAGCTCGGTGATACTGTTATTTGGAGCTATTAAGTGGAGGAGATTATTCAGGTAATCCCTTGGTACTGGGGTTTAATCCCCGTGTGCGTTCCACCATGCCCGTTGAGGGTAGTAGTTGGAGGTGTATGTTGGTAATATAGTATAACATGATCATGCATATTTGTATGTATAGTGCTACATAGGATGTACCGTGTCTCAGGCCAGTAGACAGTTGCCTTCGGGCGTTACGGACTTCCACTGGATAGGTCTCCATGAGGGAGTTCCAGTTGACCTGGGGTCTTAGTGTGTCATTCGAAGAGGAGCACACTAGGAAGTCTCGGGTGTATATGGTTAGAGGGTGCCTTGGTTGATGTTCTGAAAACACTTCCTTGGATTGGAACCCATAGGCTCTGTGCCGAGGCCACTAAGCCGGATGTTGCGTGGTATTGGCATCGACCATTCCAGCTTCATCGTATTTTGTTCCCTATACTTCCCTACTTCACTAAATCCCTTGCTTTATCCCGTTTTAATGTTGTATTATATTATTGATATGCATCGAAGTGAGCCATTGGACGGAGTAATCTCCAGAACCTCTGGGTTACTGAGATATATTCGTATATTTCACCCCTTCTTGGGGACTTTATTTCATATAGTAGCAGCGGGGTTAGAGCGGCGGGCAAGAAGCCCGTAGGTTGAGCATGAGAGCTCGTACTCATTTTGCATTTTGTGACCCTTTGACCTAGGCTACACTTAGGTCATGAACATTGTGTTAAGCTAGGTTATTCACATTGTCATTTTGTTCATGTTACTTTTGGCTAAGTCTAGTTATTATTTATCATGTTTTATTTTAGATTCATGGTGTTGTAATTAAAGTTGTAAAATTGTAATATGTCCATTGGAGAATATGTAATTTGTATTATGGAGACTTTATGTAATAATGAAGCATTTATATGATGAAAGGGAAATAGGCCTATTCTAGGATTTGATTTATGTTTTATGTCAAAGAAATGCATGCAAAGGAATTAATGTGATTGAAATGGTTAAGAATTGATATTGAAATTGTTAAGTTGTAAAGTGAACTCATTGATATAAATTGTAAAGGGTTGTAAGAGCACCAAGGCATTGCTGGTCCTTGAGTGCCACCCATGTTTATTAGGTACAAATTGAGGTTAGATAACACTCCTTCAAAGGTGGGATTTATTGAAAAAACAAAAGAAACTCTAGCGAAATTTCTAGAAATTGGCAGAATTAGGATGAACTTTGGGAGAGCATATCACCCTCCACAAAAGTCCAATAGGTACTTTCCATACATCATTGTAAAGCTTGAGATGTCAACTACGTTGTATCAAAATTTGAGAATCAAAGGAGCACCACGCAGTCCTATAGAAGCCAGAGTGCACGGAATGCTCAAAATGCCCCTACACATGGGGCTGTCTCTGGCATTTTTTGGGAAAGTTATTTTCACTTCTGTTCTTGGTCAAATTAGGTGAATGATACGTCAAATTGAAGCTTGAGGTGTCTAGTTTACTGTATAAAAATTTGAAAGAAATTGATTGAGTGGATTTATCAGAATCGCTGAGAGAGTGTGGGATGTTTAGAGAGCCATGTTTGAGGTTGGCTGGCAGAGTTGCTTGTCCAACTTCAAACGGTGATAACTGGAGCAAACGAGAACTTTTTGACTCGTGTGATAGCTTGTTAGAAATATAATTAAGTGTAGAATAACATACTAAAAGATGAGTAGCGCGCGGCTTGCGGATTTTCCGCAGTAATTAAAATACCGAACCATGTTCGGATAGGTAGAAAACGTAAAAGTGAGATTAAGCTAAGTGGATTTATGGAAATCCCTTAGTGACTTGAGATGAGTGTTATATGATATTTAGGCAGCTTATATTATTATTCCGCAAAGAGTTGTCAGTTACACTCACAGCTTTTATTTATAACGTTTTATAATTATTTTAAATGCTCGCGTAATAAAAAGGAAAAAAATTTACGCGCATTTTTATAAATGAATTGTTGTGATTCTAACTGCGCCTAATATCATAATCAATGTTAACTATACCGATATGTAACGGGCTGTTACACAAAGGAAGCTGGAGAAAGTTCCAAGTTGGACATGGATTGAAGTGGATAACAAAACCTATCAGTTTAGTGTTGGGGATAGATCCCATCGTAAATCAAAGGAGATCTATGAGATGTTGATGAGTTTAATTAAGAAGTTGGAGATGGCTGGTTATGTACCTGATACAGATTTTGTGTTGCAAGATGTCGATGATTAAATTAAGCGAGAAGCCCTTTTGGTCTCGAAGAGAATATAAACTCGTTTGGGGAATTAAGCTACCTTCTATATTTGATTCAATAAAATTATTGGCTACATGAATTGGATTTTGGGAAGAGAGACAAATTTGTGGTGTCAAATGTGATTGCATTAATCATAAGATTAGAATCAAACTATTTATTTTCCAATTTAATACTCCTTTGTGACTCATCTTCCATTTAGGGTTCTCCTTAGAAGCAGATCTATAGGTACAACTAGTTTTTTTTTTAATCGTATTTGAAGTTGGTTGCTAAGAGACTTCAAAGTCAATCTCTATCCAGTGGGGTTGAGGTGTATTGTGGTTGGACTGGATGATCTCTCATTTCTCTTTTTATTTTTGGGATAAAAAAGTGAAAGCGGATAGGAGGCTAGCCCATTCCAAGGCCAAGGCATGCCTTTGAAATCTTTTATAAATAAAATTTGATTTTTAAACCCTTTCTCCCTTATTTTTTGTTTTTTTTTTTTGTTTTCCGTTTTGCTGGCTTAGCATGTAATTATCTGTTCATCAAGATACGTATGGTTTCTTTTTTGGTTTTGTTTTGTTGGAATATAGTGGTTGATCTTTCATGCAAGTACTGGAAGTTGCTACCACTAATATGTTTTTGGATGTTTTTTTTTTTTTGTAATTGTTTTTGGATGCTCTAATGAAGTAGTGAAATTAGATTTAAATGAAGTAAATTTATTATTTTTTGTATAAAGTCAAAAAAATGTGAATAGGTTCTTTGTCTCTATCATTTCAATCTTTTATTTGTTGATATGATATTACTTTTTAATTTATTAAAAAATAATTAGATAAAATTAAAATAAAAAAACAAATTACCATAATACATATGGGGGCTTATAACATGCAATGTCATTTTTTCTTTTGCAACCATCCATTTGTATTAAAGTTGTGATATATTCAAATACAAGAACCAACATAAAAGCCACAAATAGTTGATATTAAAAAAATAACGGCTATATAAATTTTGTCAAATTCAAATTTGAAAAACTATATATTCTAGTATCATGCAATTGGGAAACAACTCTATTTTATTTTAATATTTTATAAATAAAAACTTGCGAGGATAGAAGATTCTTCGGTCCAACAATACTTAAAACGTCATACTTACATTAATAATTTTAATAAATTTTTTTTTGGTGAAATTATTTGATGAAATTAAAATATATTTTTGTTTTATTTAATGTATCATGCTACTACAACTTACAAAGTTACAACATTAAATATTAGCAATTTATATTCAAAGATAAAGACTGCATTTTTACATAATGCAAACTCCTTGTTAAAGACTGCATTTTTTTGATAAAGTTTAATATAAATTTATTTGTAGTTTTCTTGATGCATTATATGTATGTCAGACATGCATCTTGCAATATATTGAATAATACACCCCCTCTCATTGTTCTAATTGGAAGTTATGATCACATTCGCAGGTTAACGTTCCATCTCCCTTCTTTTAATCTTTAATCTGGAAGATCCTAATCCGGAAGCACAACAATTTTTCAACATGCTTCAAGCTTTCCAACATCCATTGTGGGATGGTTGTGAGGCACACACTATCTTATCTGCTTGTCTAACAGCCTTAAGCTTGAAAACAGATTATCGAATGACTGAGGGGTCCTTCAATCAATAGATGCAGTTTGTTGGAGATGTCTTGCCAAAAGGGCATTCTATGCCAAAGGATTTGTATAATGCAAAAAAATCGGTGAAGAATCTCGATCTTAAAGGAGAGAAGATACATTGTTGCCCGAGTGGATGCATGTTGTTCTATAGAGAATATTCCCAACACAATACTTGCAAATTTTGTGGGGAAGATTGATATAAATATGTAACAAAAAATGGAAAGGTGAAAGCTTCACCATTAAAGAAAAAGTGGTACTTTCCCCTTGTACCCAGGCTTCAAAGATTATACTCTTCAGAACAGACAGCTTGTCAGATGAGATGGCATCGGGAACATGAAAGAAATAATGATTCCTTGACACATCCATCAGATGCTGAAGCATGGTTGCACTTTGATGAAACACATTATGATTTTGCTCAGGAACCCCGTAATGTCCGCCTTGGCTTATTTTCAGATGGGTTTGCTCCATTTGAGAAGACGAAGAGGACATATTCTTGCTGGCCAGTCATTATTACTCCATACAATCTGCCACCATAGATGTGCATGAGGAAATAGTTCTTGTTTTTGTCATGTATTATCCCTGGGCCTTCAAACCCGAAGCGTAATATTGATGTTTATATGAGACCTCTAATATATGAATTGAAAATGCTATGGACTGATGGGGTCCCAACATATGATGTTTCATTGAAACAGAATTTTGTGATGCGAGCTGCATTGATGTGGACAATTAATGACTTTCCTGCGTATGGTATGTTGTCCGGTTGACAGACAATGAGGAAGCTTGCATGTCCAATTTTTACGGAACAATGTAAAGGGTTCAACTTGCAACATAGTCGTAAAGTATAATGGTTTGACCGTCACTGCCGATTCTTGCCATTGAATCATCCCTACAGGAAAAATAAGTATGCATTCATAAATGACAGGGAAGAAATATCAAATATACCACAGAGGCTTAGCGGGGAAGAAGAATGGCAGAGAGTGAGATACAAGTCCACTATGGAGGAAGTTCCAGTCTTTGTTCCTGATGAAGAATATGGGCAATCTCACCATTGGACAAAGCGAGGTATATTTTGGGAATTGCCTTATTGGAAAGATCAATTATTGAGACACAATCTTGATGTCATGCATATTGAAAGAAATATCTTTATGAATATACTCAACAAGGTGATGGACACAAAGGGCAAGACAAAGGATACCATCAATTCAAGATGAGACCTTCAAAACCATTGCAAGCGACCTCTCCTACATTTAGTAGTCCATCCAAATGGAAAGGTAAGTAAACCCAAAGCTAATTAAACCTTCAATAAAGAGCAAAGAGTTGAGTTACTACAGTGGGTGAAAGATCTTAAATTTCTGGATGGATATGCATCCAAGATGTCCCGATGTGTTGATATGAGGGAGGCAAAGTTATTTGGGATGAAGAGTCATGATTTCCATATCTTCTTCCAGAGATTGCTACCATGGGCATTCAAAGCATTACCCAAGCCTATTTGGAATGCATTGATTGAGTTAGGAGTCTATTTTAAGGACATATGTGCATCTCAGTTGAGTGTCCCAAAATTGCAAGAGATGGAATTGAATGTCCCAATAATAATATGCAAGTTGGAGATGTTTTTTCCTCCTAGTTTCTTTGACTCAATGGAGCACTTGCCAATACATTTGGCATATGAAGCTAGAGTTGGCGGCCCGGTGCAGTATCGATGGATGTATCCATTTGAAAGGTGATTGACATTCATAATAGGTCCAGAGTAGTATATTTTATTGATATTATAAGTTAAAATAAATGTGTAAACTTGATCATCAAACACAGGCTTATTCGGACTTTGAAACAAAAGGTTGGAAATTCAAATTATGTTGAAGTCTCTATTGCTGAGGCATATCTGACTGAGGAAATGTCAAAATTTGCATCATATTATTACCCCCCAGATTTCCCTACAAGAAGGACAAGACTCCCACAAAATGATCATGGATGTGGAACAAGTCAAGGTACTGTTGTGCAAAATTCAATATTCAACTACCCTGGACGATCAATTGGAAGGAAAACCAAAGCAACACTGGATCCTGTTGATAGAAAGACAACGATATTATATACCCTCCTCAATTGCGATGAAGTTGCACGTTACATAGAGTACGTATCTAATATCAACTTGTTGTCATAAATTGAAATATTTCTTATTTATGCATCAAGTCAATATATCCTTGTTGCTTATTCCCGACACAAATCTAATATGACAGGACATTCTCCAACTTAGAAAGACTCCAAAATCCCTTGATAACAGTTGTTCAACTTGACGAAAAAATATCAGCAGAGTTCCCATCCTGGTATTCAAGAACAGTATGAATATGTATACCAAAACTTTTGCACACATTACAAGTTTCATATGTATCGTTAAACCAATGCAAGTTATGTACTAAAAATACATTTTTTTACAATACAATGTAGGTTAAACAATCTCATAATGCCCCTAAAGATGTTGTATGGAGCTTAGCTTGGGGACCAAAAAAAATCGTCACTCGTTGTCCAAAGTATGTTATTAATGGATACAAGTTTGCAACTATATCATCAAATGAAGGCATGGCTACAAAAAATTATGGTGTTTGCGTTAGAGGATCGCAGATGGAAAGTTTAGAAGTTGACTATTTTGGGATGATAACTGATATTGTGCAAATGGATTATCTTGGCCACGGGGACACGAAGTTAACTTTATTTAAATGTCAATGGTTTGATCCTGGCCCACAGGGCACAAGAAAAGATCGGTATGACAATGTTGAAATAAAGAAGTTTAAGAGATACAATAGATACGATCCGTTTATATTTGCTCAACAGGCCGAGCAGGTGTATTATATATCCTATCATGGGGATGAACAAGAATGACGGGGGTAATTAAAACCAAAGCACGTAACATTATCCCAGTGACAAGAGTAAAAGAAACCAATCAAATTGACGATCCTTACCAAGATGATTATGTTGTGGAGGTTCCTGTACACATTGCTAATGATGACATCCATCAGATCCTTGTTTACACTACAGCTGAATTAGAGACAATCCCTGCTCAAAGCATTGATAGTGATGACACAGACATTGAGGTACCACAAATCCTGTCATCATCTGAAGCAGAACATGACGATTATAAAACTGAGGAGACTGAAGAAGAAGAAAATATAGTTCAAAATGAAGAATCAGAATGAAATGCCAATTATAAACAATCTTTAGAGAATTGTGTAAGATCATGATAGTTTGTTTGTGATCATATTTTTTGTGATATGTCAATGTAGTTATCATTGTTGTAATATTTCTCATTTTAAGATACTTATCTTTGGATGTATTGTTCGTTTTGATGACATATTTTGTAACATCAGATGCCATTCAAGTTCATTGATGCATGTTGTGTATACATTTTCACGAATGATCAATTCTTATGGAGATTGTAATAGAATACCCATATTAATCATGAATGTTTCTTATGCAGATGAAGGCATTTGACCCTACACAAGGTAGGGCCGGAGGTAGGGATAGTTCCTCTCTACGTACATATGGACGAGGGGTTGCTAGAGGTCGAGGGCAGAACCACGCGTCATTCTCTTCACATCTGCAAACAACACCACCAGATGCACAATCACCACCATCGGCAGTCTAATAGACACCAGATCTGTTTGTAGCTTCTACTGAAGAAGCAAATGAGGTTATCTGACTAATTATGCATATATCGTACATTTTTAATTCCAAAAAAAAATTATGTTCAAATATGATTATTGCAAATTTATTGGCTTTTTCTCTTATTTTTGTTATACAGGATCATGCTCCGTCCCCACCAGAGGCTCCATATTATGGTCCACCTCTGCCTGTCAAACAAGATCTTGTTCCACGGTGGAGGGAGAAATATCTCGTGGACAATCATATATAAGTACGACCAACCGTCGATGGCAGCAAGTAAGTACAACAATTGTTAATGGTAGTTGTGCTATTTTTTTAATACATCTTCATGTCAGTATTGGTAATAATTTAAATGCATTGGTCAATATAATCACATTAAAATATATTTCAGCTTTGAACCATGTGATGTAGTGCGCAAAATATGGAAAATAATTAAGCGCAATTATGACGGTCCATAGCCTACATATAGGGCAGTTCCAACCAACGTCAAGGAGAACTGGTTCAACATATTGATGGTAATGTTGCCCTTCAAATCTGACCATATTAATATTTATGTATGATTCAAGAATTTTCAAGTTAATGTTGATATTTTTACCCCCTTGTCTTATTGTCGTGTTTCATCCTTGTAGGAAAAATATAAATGCTTGACGGATGACCAATATCTTTTTGATAAAGCATACAAGACCAAAGCCACTGACATAATCAAAAATCACTTGAATTTGATAAGAAAAGGAAAGGGCGATACTTCTTGGATGCGACAAAATGTTCTTGATGGTTTGAAGGTTCATTGGTCTAATGAAAAATGGAAGAAAATGGCTGAAGCAAAATAAGAGGAACAAGTCCAAATTTGATAGACCTTCACATTCTGGAGGTTCAATTCCATTTACTGAGCATGCAAGGCGGTTGGTAAGAATACTTATAATTGCATATGCATGTAGATTCATAAAATGGTAAGCCTTTTTTTAGCACTTAGCGTATTATGTTCCTATTGTTTTATGTAAATATATCACGCAGCAAGCAGATGGGGTCACGGATCCGTCCAGCATGGATTGGGCTGTGTTAAAGCATACACACACATCTAAAAATGATCGTGACAGGTGGTGCAATGACAATGAAAAAGAAATAGATGTGAATATTATTTATTTTTACTCCAAATGTTTACTTTCGAAAGCTGATTCGTTTTAGTGCACCTGACTTTAAGACATCAATACTTTCTATGTTAATTTTAGGATGGCTTCACCCTACTGAGGGAAGAGAGAGATAATCAAGTCACTCCAAGAGATGATGCTAGCACTGTTGCCTCGGATAATGATTTAACCTTGCAGGCAGCTGGAGGGTTGATCGTAAAGGACGGGTATACAGTTTAGGTACACGGACAGGAGCATATAAGCAATCTCGACTCTCCAATAGGCTACCACTTGGATTGTCCCAGCAGGAGCATGACAGGACGCACACATTTTGATTATGCAGTTGCAGGGTACAGTTGCACAACAAGAGGAGAAGGCTGCACAGCAGGAGAAAAGGGTTGAGTAACAAGATAGTCTCATGGTTATGATGCAGAGGCAAATGGACAAAATGGAGAAGCTTTTGTGAAGGCTTCCTGAGGCATTTTTAGATACTAAGGATAACGACGAGACTCTACCCCCGTCTCAGGACCTAGGTGATGACCATGATCATACAGGTCATCCACCAGCATGACTTTTATATATTTTTTGAATGTATATGACATGGACTATTGTACATAGACTTTTTTTTATGCGTATATGACAAGGACTTTTGTATATGTATGTCCTTTTTGATTAGCATATGTCTTGCACATTTATAGATATATGACTCTTTTGATTAGTATATGACAGAGACTTTTGTATATGTATGTCCCTTTTGATTAGTATATGTCTTGGATATTTATAGATATAGTACTCTTTTGATTAGTATATGATAGGGATTTTTGTATATGTATGTCTCTTTTGATTGGTATATGTCTTCGACATTTATAGATATATGACTATTTTGATTAGTATATGATATGGACTTTTGTTTATGTATGTGTCTTTTTGTTGAGTACATTTATAGGACTATTTATAAATTGGTATTAATTTTGTAGGGAAAAAAATTCAACAGAAAAGCAATTTCGTCGAAAATTGAGACAAGATTTTTCGAGGGAATTTCATTCATTTTTGGTCGAAAATTTTCGACGGAATTTGTTTTTCGTCGAAAAATTTTACAAGATTTTTCGACGGAATTTCATTCATTTTCCGTCGAAAATTATTGACAAAATTTGTTTTCCCTCGAAAATTATTACAAGATTTTTCGACGAAATTATATTCATTATCCGTTGAAAAGTGAGACAAGATTTTTCGACAAAATTTCATTCATTTTTCGTCGAAAAATTTCGACGGAAATAATTTTCGTCAAAATTTTTCGACGGAATCTCTAATTCCATCGAAAAATTTGTTACCCACGAAGACATATTTGATGGCTTCATTTTCCTCAAAAATTCCGTCGAAAATGTCATTTTCGACGGAATTTTAACCATTTTCGACAAAATTTTTCCCTCGAAAAATAGCATTTTCTAGTAGTGACTATAGTCTTGCACCTTCTATGGTGACATGCTCGGCTAAAGGAAGACAACAAGAGACAAGAAAAAGGCAAGAAGAAATGAAAGAGATGTGGGATACTACTCAAAGCAAAATGACCGATTATGTAAACATAAAAGTAGTTATAGTTGCTTTCAGCCAACCTAGTTAATTTCTTTAATTGCCAAACCATCATCCAATGAAATTAATCCACTTCTCCTTGTCTTAGAATGTTAAACCAAGAAAGCTCAAGTTCATCCAATATGACCGACATAATTGGGTGAAAATATCACACTAGTTGCTTATCAATTTAACGTGTTTCCAATTCTTCCACCAAGTCAACACACTAACCAATACAAAAGCTCCATCCAATTCTTTTACTTCCCTTAATGGTTCGGCTGAGCATGTGCAGAAAAACAAAAGAAAACCATCAATTTTTATGCACACATCATCATATAAATCATACGGGTAGGTTGCACAGTTGCGTAAATACTACGGTATGTTGCACGATTGCGTAAATCATACACGGTTCTTTGGCCATAGGATTATTTGTCTAGAGTGTCTAGTTTAAGGTATGTTTACCATGAGGGATTGCTAGGACACTGTCATGTGTATTCTGAGAACAATGCGAGGAACAAGCAGAAATATTATATGACTATTTGCACAATCGGCATGCATACATATATACATTCATGTTTATGTTATTTATTGCTTGTTGGATTCTCAAAGGACACATAGTTTACTGGGATATCTATCTCACCCCACGTTTCGGGGGGCCCTTTCAAGTATTGATGGTGCTGGAGCATCTATTGGCAAGGGGCCTTAGTAGATTGCATGGAGTATTTATGTATATTTACATTTTGGGAGTATCCTATGTACATGTAGATGAATATGTATAGGACTTACATTTGTAGCTCATTGATATACCATGTTGTATCTAGTGGACTTAGCCTATGATCATTTCCTTCTAGGTATCATATGTTGTTGGAAAGAGCCTAGGATTATGATCATAGGTATTTTGTTTAGCTAAGTTCCATTTTATATATGTGAGTTATTTGATGTATTTGAGACATTTGGACATTTTGTAATCATGGACTTTAGGCATTTATGAGGAAAGGGCATAGATGCCTATTTTGTATATTTTTAAGTCTAATGCATGTGTACTTTACTTTTGCATATTGACAATTGATAATGTATTATACAATGTTATCAATGGTAATGTAGATTAAGTTAAAGTTACATAACATAGAATTCAAGTAAAGATAAGAAGTATATTAAGTTGTTGAGGATTATTGGGATGTAAGTATGCCCTAGTTTGTTGGGCTAGATGTTGTCATTATATGCTTCAATTGGGTACCAAAGAGTGATGAAGTGTTCCCTTGATTTGTTCAAGAAACAAACAAACCCTGTGAGATTTTTGGGTTGTTCGCTGGAGACCTTGCTTGAGTGAAGGCTCCAGCGAGCTGATTATTTGGTTAACAGTGGCCAACCTTGAAGTAGGGGAACCCTCTTGGCATTCTCACTTGAGGGAGCTGACCAGCAAGGGGGTTCAACAAAGTATAGCATTGCTCTCTCTTGACCTCGCTTGAGCGAGCGAGAGAGCAAAAGGTAGGGGAGCTGGAGGTTAGCTACTGCCTTTAAATTAACTGAGTGCCCAATTGCTCGCAAGAGCGAGCTGGGCTTCGAGGAATAGAAGTGAAGAGTTCACTGACATGCTCGCTCAAGCGAGCAAGTGAGCGAGCATATGTGAAACGCTCGCTGAGTTGTTTGCTAGAGCGAGCAAGTCAACGAGAAGCCCAGTTTCTAGAAAAATGAGAATTAGAGTGTGAGACTTTTTGGAACCTCATAGTGGTATCCCTTAGGAGTAGTATGATACGTCTAGCCATGTTTTAGTTATTTTGCGATAACACTTGGTTACAATTACGATTTTTGGTTATTTTAAATACGATATTGTTTAAAAGAAAATGAACAGTGTTTAAAGAAAAAATTTATGCATGTTTTTAATTGAACCAATATGATTGTAACTACGCTTAATATCATACACAATGTTAATGAACCGGATATACAATTGGGCGTTACAATATCCACTACTCCAACTGATGCTTCCCAGCAAGTATACCGACCGCACAAGTAATATAGAAAGTAAGTAGAGTATCGTCTCCACAGGGATTGGGTCGAATATCAATTAATATTCCTTTTAAGAATGGAAGGGTTCAAATGGTTTTTGACAAATATTGTCGATTTGTGTAAAATTGAGAACTGAAATAAAGAATTGTTTTTGTAATTTTTCTGTGATGAAGAATAAGAATAAGAACAAGAATGATTTGATTTATAAAAATGAGAAAAGCATTCTAGCCAGAGCACACTCACCTTATGATCCCCACTTATTACTTTGGATTGATTTAAAAATATTCAATTATATAAATACTCAGATAATTATCATCTAACCCTCAAACTATCCTTAACTATCAGATTGATCGATTCTAATAAAGAGAATATAAATTTCGCACAAGGTAAAGATAAAGAACTTTATATAAATGAGTAAAAATAAACCAATCCGTCGTAACAAGGGTTCACATAGGGTTTGTGACCCTAACTACAATAAAAGTACACTAGCCAAACATAATCATGGCTAAAAATCCAATATTCATAAAAACATAAAGTAAAAGAGAAAGAAGAAGAAGAAGAACAAGAATTTCTCTCCGGAGCTCTCCTTCTGACGCACGACGGTCTCCTTAGGTCCAGCATCCTAATTCTGTGCTGAGCCTCCTTTTTATAATCTTTTTTTTCATCTTCCAAAATTACCCTTTAGGAAGCACGGTCTGTTATTTCGCAATCTGGCGCTCTCAGCGTCAGTTCCACGCCAAGAGCATGGCTGCCTCTGAATCTTCACGCCATCAGCGTGAAATCCACGCTATGAGCGTGGGAGAAAGAATGGTTTCACGTCATCAGCGTGAACTCCACGCTATGAGCGTGAGAGTTTCTGGTTCTTCACGCCATCAACGTGAAATCCACGCTATGAGCGTGGATCTTCATTTTGGCAAGTCTCCATTTGGCTCCAGTTTTTTCTGCTTTTCCTACAAAATCAGCATAAAGTCAGTTGAACAATCCTGGATTTGGAATTTCAGCAAAGCAACAATAAACGTTGCCTTTTTACTCAGGATTAGCCAATAATCTTCTTCTTTTTGGCTTGACTTTACCTATATGCTGAAGGCATATCAAACAATTCTCAGATTTGAACGTTGTTGTCCTCAGCAATGTAATAAATTAAAGAGAAAAGCAAGATCAAGTCTGTGAAGAAACACATGAGCATAAACATCTTAAGAAATCAAACTGCTATGCATGTATAACTTCCTGGTAAAATTTCACAATAATGCTCTTCAGTTGTATCAAGAACTTAGATCCCAGCTTGAATATTCCTCACCAGATAAATACATTCTCATCACTCAGTGTCTGAGGTTTCTGCACTCCTTCCAGCAATGTAGTAGTAATTCCATGATCTTGAACATATTCTCAAGTTCCTAAAAGTGAGGAACCCATTTGCCATGCATAGACTGATCAAAAGGTCTTAGATAGGTTATAACTTGGCCTGGTTTGGGGGTAAGAATCTTTTGGTTAGAGGCTGATTAATTTGGAGAGACTGAAATCCTAAGATTTTTTACATTAATTCCTTCTCAGCTCTTCAATTCTGCCAATTTGACATTTTGGGATTCATTTCCCTTTTTCACTACCTTTTCTTTCTTTTGTTTTCTTTTCTCTTCTGAGCTACATCTAAATTTTTCAGACCATTCTTCTGAGAAGTACCTTGATTCTATTTCTTGGAATCAGCATTTCAATCTCTCTCAAGGTGTGTCAATGGAATATGGATAAGTAACTTTCACAAGGTTTTTGAACAAATTGGTCTGAGGCTCAAAGGGGTTTAACAATGGATATTCTTGCTAGGTAGGCTATTTGGCTCTAAGCTAACAAGAATAAATGTGCCCTTATCATATCAGTCATGCAAGCAAGCCAGAGAAACAATTCAAATTCTAGAAAACTACTACAGTGAGGCCACCCTGAAAGAATTATTTTTGTTTAGGCTCAATCCTCACAGCTATAATTCAAACTAGCATCTAATTTCCAGAATTCACATCAAGCATTATCTTAGAATAATTCACCAAAGAACAGTTATACAAAAGAGCAATCATCATGCTCAGATTTTATAAAACAAATGAATGCTTCACATATATCATGCTTCTTATGATTCAATCCACAATAGTACTAAGCCAGATTTGTCAAATCTGAGATTGCTTGTTCAGGAATTCATTATATATATATATATATATATATATATATATATATATATATATTTAAAGATAATAAAATAAAGGAATTTGAAATAACTAGCAAAATTATCAAACAATCAAAAGTTAAAGTATCTCCCTTTTTCCAGATAGAATTTCTGTTTCCATTCTATTGTGTGGTTCCGCAGTTAGCATGTTTCGCATATAACAGCATGCGACCAATTCCCAGATTTAGAATATTGCTGTCCCCAGCAACAAACTATACTAGTCGAAGAAGCTAATTCTGCCAGGTGGAACACACACACGTTAAACAGTAAAACATATTAAACATCAAAGAGTACTGCATGAAGGGAAATAATCCAACCATAATATCCACCAAAATACTCAAAACAGCAAAATAAACTGCTAAAATGTATATGATGGTAAAGTGGGTGACATGTGAAACAATGCAAAATCATCAAGAATCCTCCATATCAGCATCCACATCATCATCAACATCAGCTGGAACTGCCGGTGGTGCAGCCTCCACTGGAGGTGGGGAAGGTGGAAACTGTGGCCTGAAACTCGCTGTATCAATCCCTCGATCACTGCATAATCTCTCCATCATACTCATCATATACTGGTGCTCAATCATCATCTGTTGTGTCCGGCGATCCAAAGTCTGGAGAAGAAGGGAATCTGCAGAAGGCTCAGCCACTGGCTCATCCTCAGGCTCTGGTGCTGGTAGTGGTGCTGGAGGTGCTCCATCTGCGGCATGAGATGCCTTCCAGAGGGCATGACGGCTGGACTCAATCCTCATAGTTGTAAAGTGTGACTGAGTCATCTCTAGCTTGATCTTTACATCACGGGGCTCGTCATCAGAAATCTCCAACCCAGCCTATAGGCATAGCTGCTCAATCAAAGAACTGTGTGCAAGGTGAATTTCTGCCTTCTTTTGAGTGATGATATGCACTATCCTTTTAGATAGAATAGCGCCAATGTTGAGATTTTCTTCTCCCATAAGGGTATATAACAATACCGCTCGCTCAACATTTACATCACTCAAATTAGTGGATGCGATGACAGTAGAATTAATGAATGTATGCCAGAACATTGCTTTTGGATTAAGATCCAGTTTATCCAACTTTTCTGGCACATCCGGATGTCCACTCTTTGGCTTCCATGTAGAATAAGGATGAGTGATGGCACTACGGATTTTCTCAGCAATTTCAGGCATGTCTTCCCAATAAAGACCTCTTCCTTTAGATGACTGCATCCTATTAAATGTTTGCACAAAATGGCAACTTTTACTACGATCATGTGTAGTATGCAGGAATCTCTCTATTGCTGCAGCTGAGAAAGAGACTTACTGTCCTCTCACCCAACTCTTCCGAGTCTCATTTACCTTCTCTTTGTCAGCATTTGAACAAAATTCTTTTAGAATTGTGTTGGAGCTCGGCTCAAGGAATCTCACCAACTTCTCCCATTTCCTCCTCTCTGCTATTAATCTAACTGGACAATCCCTATCCAGGAAGAAACTGATTGGCCTTTCTGAAATGATTTTCTTTGGAACAAACCACTTGTAGTACCTGTCCTGGGCCTCAGGTGATACGAACCGAGTACTGTCAAATGCAGATGAAGTAGAGGTCCTGGGCCTCTTTGTGCCAGCAGCACTACTCTCTCCCATTTTCTTGCCTCCTGGCCCACTTGTGGTCTTTTTAGCTTGTTTACCCTGCACTCAGAAAAGTTTCAACACGATAGAATCCATGTATGTATAACTTGAAAATGCACCAATGAATATCATGTCATGAAACAACAGCCAGAATTCAGTCATATCAAGAAACCAAAAACCCAATTCCCAGATTTATCTTTTAAACAGAGGCTTTCAATGAAAGAAATAAATCAGAAGTTCTCCCAAAACAATTAAATCATCAGAATACCAACTGCTTGACCAGAATACTAAAAGCAATGATATGAGAATTAATCACTATGGTTCACACTACAGCTGTGAAGATTTCAAAATCCAAATTCAGAATGTAAAATGAGTTCCATAAAAATTATGCCCTCATTCAATGCTACCAAAATAATTACATGTAAATTGACTGAGACATTCTGTCAAACAATTGACATGCCAGGTTTCAATTTTTAGCCAAAAATCCATTTCCAATAATCCAATTGCCAAACATCAAGTGTCTTATGTAACTCATATTCTTGACTTATGCCAACTATATTTGCCAAAAAGTACCAGGTCCATACAATATGAATCAATTTAAACCCCATGCAACCTTGAGAAATGACTTGCCCTACTTGTTCCATATAATCTCTGAGTAAAATTGACAAACACTTGGCATGCATTGTTACATTTAAGGATTTATGAAATAGTTAATTCAAATTTCCACAAGAATTTCCAACACAGACATCAAGAAAATCTACATGCTATCACAATGGAGTATTTAGTTCAGATTTACCCTACACTTGCAATCATCATCGAGTAAGAGGAAATAAAGGTAATCGATGGTTACCTTGTCTCCTGCCATTTGATGGATTGAAGAATTGCAAGAAAAATCTAAGAACCCTAGCTCTGAACAGTCGTTCGGAAAATCCTTAAATGCCTACTTAAAATCAGAACCCTAGCTTGTGACAGCCAGCAATACGCGGTGGTGAATGGGTTTTGGAATCAGTTGTGGTCGATGATGGTGGTTAAGTGGGTTGGTGTAAAGGAGAGTGGTGAAGGTGATGGTCGGTGAGGTCAAGCGAGAGGGAAAGGGATGGTGATGTAGTACGGTGGTTATGGGTGGTGTGTGACGGTGCTAGGTTTTTAAGG
>NW_026898402.1:0-51043 GCF_033153095.1 Gastrolobium bilobum
GTTTTGAAAATGCCAAGTTGAATAAAGAACAAATGAAGAGATGGCATGATAAGCAAATTTTGGATAGGAAGTTTGCAGTGGGGGAACAAGTCCTGCTTTTCAATTCAAGATTAAAATTCTTCCCTGGGAAGTTGAAATCTAGATGGTCTGGTCCATTTAAGGTCCATTTAAAATTCTTCATGGAGCTGTAGACATCTTGAGTGAGAAAGATGGAAGGAAATTCACTGTTAATGGGCAAAGATTAAAACCTTATTTTGGAGAGTCCATAGAGAGAGCTGTTATTTCAATCTCTCTTTGTGACCATTCTACTTTGTAAAAACAAAAACAGTGACAAAAAGTCTAGCTTAAGACTCTAAAATTAGCATGTTTTGTTATGTTTGAATTATTTTTCCTTTGTCTTTGGTTCTGAGTTTGTTGATTTTTTTTTATTATTTCCAGTTAAAAAAAAGAGATCTCTTGAAAATAAAATAGCTGTTACTGACACTCTCATTTCTTCTGTTTCAGGTGTTAGTGAATCCTTTTTGCTGATTTCTGGAAGTAAATCCAACTTCAGTTTGGGGGAGTGGCCTGAGTATCAACTTGTTTTTAGTATTGCTATTTTATTTCTGTTTTTTTGTAGTTTCAATTTGCTGTTTAGTTTGTACTCTTAGTAATTTTTCTCTTTTTTTTAAAAAATTTTACTCAGTACTTATGGTGAGAAAGAACTTGAGGAGTGGGGATCATCTACACTAGATGTCCAACACTCCACAAATGACCCAGAGAGTCATTCCATCACATCTTTCACCTCTGCACATGTTCTGCAGAGGTTTGAGGATATAATGAAACATAGGGACCCCATTCAGGATAAGAGATTTGAGGGGCACAATGACTATCCCCCCTATGTCTATGAAATGATGAAAGCCCAAAAATGGGAGCAATTCTTTTTGCACCCTCAGCACGCAGCTAACATCACTGTAGTGCAAGAACTTTTTGCTGAGGTTACTGATAAAAAACAAACATAAGTAGTTTGTAGGGGAGTGAAGGTCTCATATGGGCCCAAAGCAGTGAGAGCATATTATGCTCTCCCCAAGTCCAATGATGAATATAAGGTGTTTAAAAAGAAATCTGACCATCCCTTTTTGCAGGAAGTCTTGCTAACCATTGGTGTGCCGGGGACACAATGGGAGGTTAACAAAGAGAACCACACTATCTCTAAAAAATATTTGCTTGAAAAAACCTAGGTGTGGTATCACTTTATCCGAGCAAGACTTCTTCCAACTTCCCATGTCCATTTAGTGACCAAAGATAGGGCTATTTTGTTGTGGTGTCTACTGACTGGAAAGAAAGTAAATGCATCCCTTCTTATTCAAAAGGGAATTGGTGAGTGTGCATCCCATAGAAAAGGGAAGTTGTGGTATCCTAGTTTCATTACGGTTTTATGTAAATGCAAGGGTGTGGTTGACAACCCTTCGGATAAAATGTGCCATGTCAGAGAGATGATAAACCTTGTTTGTATTTCTAAGCTAAAAAGGGGGATTAAAACAGTTTCTGAAAAGGAATTTGTGAAAGAGGTTTTGCATGTTGCACCTCAATCCACCCCAAATGTGTCAAAAAAGGGAAAATCCGTTCTTAAGGACGAACCTAAGAGCAGTAAAAAGAAAAGAGACAACAAAAGAGCTTCAAGTGAAGGTCCTTTGACCACACGTTATGAATCCCCCTCTCCTCCATCCCCTTTTAATGAAGAAGCTTATGCAGCCAGCCCCAAAATAGACTTTGCTCATCCAGGGTGGCTGCATAATGACCTCACATGGATGTACACCATGATGAAGGAGTTGAAGGAGGATTATAACAACACTGATTTGTTGTTTAAAAAATACTATGAGCAATTTTTTGGAGTTTTAAACGAACAAGTGAGGTTTTACACCTATGTTGCTGAGAGAGATAGAGTGATGAATGAATTTTTTAGAAACAATTTTGTTAATTTTCCTGCAATGCCTATTTTTCCTCATGGTCTCACTTTTCCTCCAGTTTCTATTTATACTGATCCACAGGTCCAGCAGCTATTTCAAGCTAGAGCTGAAGCTCAAAGAGCACAATCTGCTTCATCTGCTGAAGCCACACTTGCTGCTCAACCTGCACACACTCTATCTTCAAGGAAAAGAGGAAGGCCACGTTCTAAGATTGAGCCCATTCTTGAGGAGATTGAGGAGACTGATGAGGAGGACAAAATTCTCACCCCATCTGCTTCGGAGGAATCTGAAAAATCTGAGTCTGAGGACTCAGATTATATGAAGGATTAGGCCAGAACCTCTTCTGGCCCCAGGTTACCTTATTCTTACTTGCCATATTTTTTGGTACCTGGCTGGCATTACAACAGTGAGGACACTGTTGAAGATAAGTTTGGGGGAGAATAATATGTTTATTGAACCATGTGTGCTCTAAGAATCATTTTTTCCCTTTCTTTCTTCTGTTTCATTTTCTGTTTTGAGCTGTTGTGAATATATCTGCTGTTTTGATTAGGAGTTGTTTGTTGTTTTCTGAAATGGAAGTTTTAGTATGAGAGTCGATTGGGGATTGTATGGTATTTAGCAGCGAGTGATCTGTATCACAACTAGGCAGCTGAAAGTTTGAAGAAAGAAAGGAACTCATGGCAGTTGTGTGAATGAAGAGTGACATGAGTGTTTTAATGGTTGAGGGGTAATGGCAGTGAGAGATTGAGAAATTGAGCTGATTAATGCAAAGTGTGAGTTTTAATAATAGGCATGTGAGATGGTGACTTTACCAACACTGTGAGATATTGAGCCTATACACCCAAATGTTTTTTTGAGAGGTTTCCACTGGGGTAGTGAGGCAGAACTTACTCTGATGCTTAGTTGAAGAAGTGTAGCATTGGCTTGAGTTTAAAATGATGAGGGCAAAAAAAAATTTGTTTTGTTTAACCACTTTTAAACCAAAAAGCCATCCTTAGATCATCATCCATTGAAAACCCATTTTGAGCCTTTAGCCTTTTCTTTTCACATACCCACATTTCACCCTGCCCCACAACCTACCACACCTCTTAGTTACAATGGAAATGGAAAAAGAAGCAAGATGTTGTTGGCTGCTATAGGAAGTGAAAGCAAGAGACTGCTAATAAATGAAAAGTTGGTTTCATAAGAAAAAAAAAAAGAAAAAAAGAAAAAAAAAGATTTGGAGCAATACTCAGAGGGTTTAAGAGAAAATTGCTGTGAAAAAAAAAGAGTTATTGCTCTTGAAAAAGTTGTCAAAAAGAGAAAAATAGCAGTCAAAATAGCAGTCACTGTATTGATTGACTAAGCTTCAGGATTGTGTTTCTTTTCCATTATAACTAAGTTAGCCAAGTCCCCACAAATTGTCCACCTTCACCTTAGCCAAGTTAAAACCTATTCAAGTCCTTTTGATTGAGCTTAGGTCTGTGTGTCACTTGGAAGACAAGAGCATCTTAGCAAGCCTATGTTACATCTTTTCCCAGTGTTGGATTGAGAGAAACAGGACCCTTAAGCATTGATTGAATATTTCTGTGATTAAGTGAGGATGTGAAAAGTTGCCATCTCTGTTGCCTTTTGAAAAAATTTGCATGTTGTGTTAAGAAACGAATTTTCAAAGATCTCTTTTGTCATTATTCAACAGTTAGTGAGGCACCCATGCATTTGAATTTTGCACACTGCTTGCTGAGTAGTTTTATGGAATAAAAGGATCACCAAGCTGCCTGGTTTGTGATTGATTAATTGCTGAACTTAGTACACTCCTCTGTTCCATGCTCTTTGTGATAATATGATGCACTGATTGGTTCTGAGTATCTTTGAATAATGTACTGAAATTTTTTTTTGGTTGAGAAGAGTGGTTAATTTACTAAATCCATGTGCTAATTTTCCCTGTTCCTTGAGGACAAGTAACAATTTAAGTTTGGGGGGGTGATAAGTCTCTTAATTGAGACTTAGAACATACGATTTATATTGCAAATGAAGGGAAATGAATTGATTTTGTGAAGAAAATACCCCAACTTTGTGTAAATTGTCTTTTGTTGGTTAAAAATGTTAATGGGTTGATTTTTTTGTGTTTCAGGCCCAATTGTTGTTAATTCTTCCTTGCAAAAAGGAATGAAGAAGAATTGGGCCATTCCCTTGCTGATCAGAAGCCCGAAACGCCCAAAGTAAGGAAAGAAAAGAATTGGGACGGAGGCAATTAAGTCAATCAATGGCCCAAGGAGGAAAGAAGCAAAGAAGAAAAGAAAGAAAGAAAGGGAAACAAGAGACAGATCAGAATCGTGAAGAAAGAGAAAAGAAAAAGCCCTAGCACAGACCATCGTGTAAAATCCATCCCAAGCCCTCACCATCTGTCACGGTTTCTTCTTGGAATCGAGCAAATAAACCGAAACACCCTCTGATTTTCATCCTAGACAAAGAACCCTAGCCTTCCATCACAATCCAGTTTTTGAACCGAACCAACCCACAACACAACCCTACCTGATTCAATTGATGACTCAGAAAACTCCAAACAAGGGATGAGCTAGAGGTCGTTAGTGGCTGGAGCTGCTTTTGTGATGTGTTGCTGAATCGTAAAAAGGACACCCACGATCGATTGGAGCAAGGAGCGTACGTTTGGAGGGGTGATTTAGGAGTCAGCTATAAAAAAGGGAAAAACGCATTTGTAGGGGGATCTTTATCTTTTCTCTCTTCCTCTCTTGCTTAATTTTATTTTTCTGCTCTTTAGGAAAAAAATTTAGGTTTTCTGTTTTTCATTCCTTAGCATTTTTCTGTTTGTAATCTTTTATGAGCACTGTTTCAGGACTATCGGCTGTTGATAGTGCCTGAGTTTTTATTTTCAATTCATTTTAAAGTTTCTGTATTTATGAAATCTTGTTGTATGTTTTCAATGGTTGATGAGCTAACATACAGCAAGATTTCATAAAAATAGAAGAGGTTCTGGCCTAATCCTTCATATAATCTGAGTCCTCAGACTCAGATTTTTCAGATTCCTCTGAAGCAGATGGGGTGAGAATTTTTTCCTCCTCATCAGTCTCCTCAATCTCCTCAAGAATGGGCTCAATCTTAGAACGTGGCCTTCCTCTTTTCCTTGAAGATAGAGTGTGTGTAGGTTGAGCAGCAGGTGTGGCTTCAGCAGATTGTGCTCTTTGAGCTTCAGCTCTAGCTTGAAATAGCTGCTGGACCTGTGGATCAGTATAAATAGAAACTGGAGGAAAAGTGAGACCATGAGGAAAAATAGGCATTCCAGGAAAATTAACAAAATTGTTTCTAAAAAATTCATTCATCACTCTATCTCTCTCAGCAACATAAGTGTAAAACCTCACTTGTTCATTTGAAACTCCAAAAAATTGCTCATAGTATTTCTTAAACAACAAATCAGTGTTGTTATAATCCTCCCTCAACTCCTTCATCATGGTGTACATCCATGTGAGGTCATTATGCAGCCACCCTGGATGAGCAAAGTCTATTTTGGGGCTGGCTGCATAAGCTTCTTCATTAAAAGGGGATGGAGGAGAGGGGGATTCATAACGTGTGGTCGAAGGACCTTCACTTGAAGCTCTTTTGTTGTCTCTTTTCTTTTTACTGCTCTTAGGTTCTTCCTTAAGAACATATTTTCCCCTTTTTAACACATTTGGGGTGGATTGAGGTGCAGCATGCAAAACCTCTTTCACAAATTCCTTTTCAGAAACTGTTTTAATCCCCCTTTTTAGCTTAGAAATACAAACAAGGTTTATCATCTCTTTGACATGGCACATTTTATCTGAAGGGTTGTCAACCATACCCTTGGATTTACATAAACCAATAATGAAACTAGGATACCACAACTTCCCTTTTCTATGGGATGCACACTCACCAATTCCCTTTTGAATAAGAAGGGCTGCATCTACTTTCTTTCCAGTCAGTAGACACCACAGCAAAATAGCCCTATCTTTGGTCACTAAATGGACATGGGAAGTTGGAAAAAGTCTTGCTCGGATAAAGTGATACCACACCTGGGCTTTTTCCAGCAAATATTTTTTAGAGATGGTGTGGTTCTCTTTGTTAACCTCCCATTGTGTCCCCGGGACAGCAATGGTTAGCAAGACTTACTGCAAAAAAAGATGGTCAGATTTCTTTTTAAACACCTTATATTCATTATTGGACTTGGGGAGAGCATAGTATGCTCTCACTGCTTTAGGCCCATATGACAAGTAAAAGTGGTCTTTGGCTGGTCCTCGGGGGCTAAGGCTATTTGATTGTACCCTGAATAGCCATCTAGAAAATAGTAATATTCCTTACCAGCAAATCTATCTAGCATTTGGTCAATGAAAGGCAAGGGGAAATGGTCTTTCCTAGTGACTTTGTTGAGTTTTCTGTAGTTCATAAGATCCTCCAACCAGTGACAGTTCTAGTGGGTATTAATTCTTTTTTTTCATTTTCCACAACAGTGATCCCACCCTTTTTTTGGGACACACTGTACTGGGCTAACCTAGTTACTGTCAGAAACGGGATAAATGATCCCAGCATCCAGCCACTTAATAATTTCTTTTTTTACTACCTCCTTCATGATTGGGTTAAGCCTTCTTTGCTGCTCTCTAGAGCTGCTGGTTGGGTCAGTAAAAAGGATTTTATGTGTGCAATAGGAAGGGTTAATTCCTTTTATGTCTGCCAAAGACCAACCTATAGCCCTCTTAAATTTTTTTAAAACAGTCAGCAACTGTTCTTCCTCTAACACAGTGAGCAGATTGGACACTATAACAGGTAAGGTGTCTTTTTCGCCTAAGTAAGCATACCTAAGGTGATTAGGCAGAGGCTTGAGTTCTAATACAGGTGGCTCTTCAATTGAGGGTTTAGGAAGTTTTAACCCTCTCTTTGCTAATTCCAAGGACTCAAAATTTTTATTTTTCCAAACCACACCAGTTCTAGAATTTAACCACTTAACTACTTCCTCAGAATCAGTTTGACTGATTTCTAGACCCTCAAAACCAGAATTTTGTAAAGAGTCTAATGAAGACTCATGCAAAATTTATCTTTGACCACATAGTCAATGATATCCATCCTAGAACACTCCTCTATATCCCTTGGATATTTCATGGCTTTCAAGATATTAAACTTGACTTGCTCTCCATTCACATTCATTGCTAACTCCCCCTCTTTTACATCTATGACAGCCCCACCAGTGGCTAAGAAAGCCCTTCCCAAAATAATTGGAACCTCTCGGTCTTCCTCATAGTCTAAGATTATAAAATCAGCTGGGAGAATAAACTTATCTACCTTCACCAAGACATTCTCTACTTTCCCTTCAGGATAAACTAGGGACCTATCAACCAACTGCAAGGTGACAGTGGTAGAATTTGGCTCTCCTACCTTCAGCTTTTTGTACACACTCAGAGGCATTAAATTGATACTAGCACCTAAATCACACAAAGTTCTGCCTATGTAATGGCCTCCTATGGTACATGGGATTGTAAAACTTCCTGGGTCTCCTAGTTTAGGAGGTATCTTACCAAGTTTAGAAGCATGTTGCCTTGCTAATAGTTATGCAAGTAATGCGCGCAAGTATACGCGACAACAAGTAATATACGGCTTTAGTGAGTCCCAATTATCGTTCCCACAAGGATGTTTGCTTTCTAACTTGAAATAAATTGGTAATTGCTATCAGAACTAAAAATAAAAAAAAATAAAAAAATTAATTGCTATGACTATTTTAAACTAATGTACTGAAAGTGTTTTTGTGGAGAGTTTCTCTTTTTAAAACAGTGAACTTAGTTGGTGAAAGGATCTTAATTGAGACTTAGAACATACGGTTTATATTGCAAATGAAGGGAAATGAATTGATTTTGGGAAGAAAATACCCCAACTTTGTGTAAATTGTCTTTTGTTGGTTAAAAATGTTAATGGGTTGATTTTTTTGTGTTTCAGGCCCAATTGTTGTTAATTCTTCCTTGCAAAAAGGAATGAACAAGAATTGGGCCATTCCCTTGCTGATCAGAAGCCCGAACGCCCAAAGTAAGGAAAGAAAAGAATTAGGCCAGAGGCAATTAAATCAATCAATGGCTGAAGGAGGAAAGAAGCAAAGAAGAAAAAAAAGAAAGAAATGGAAACAAGAGACAGATCAGAATCGTGAAGAAAGAGAAAAGAAAAAGCCCTAGCACAGACCATCGTGTAAAATCCATCTCAAGCCCTCACCATCCATCACGGTTTCTTCTTGGAATTGAGCAAATAAACCGAAACACCCTCTGATTTTCATCCTAGACAAAGAACCTTAGCCTTCCATCACGGTCCAGTTTTTGAACCGAACCAACCCACAACACAACCCTACCCGATTCGGTTGATGACTCAGAAAACTCCAAACAAGTGATGAGCTGGAGGTCGTTAGTGGCTGGAGCTGCTTTTGTGATGCGTTGCTGAATCGTACAAGGGACATCCACGATCGATAGGAGCAAGGAGCGTACGTTTGGAGGGGTGATTTAGGAGTCAACTATAAAAAAAGGAAAAAAGCATTTGTAGGGGGATCTTTATCTTTTCTCTCTTCCTCTCTTGCTTAATTTTATTTTTCTGCTCTTTGGGGAAAAAAATTAGGTTTTCTATTTTTCATTCCTTAGCATTTTTCTGTTTGTAATCTTTTATGATCACTGTTTCAGGACTATCGACTGTTGATAGTTCCTGAGTTTTTAATTTCAGCACATTTTAAAGTTTCTGTTTTTATGAAATCTTGTTGTATGTTAGCTCATCAACCTGTGGTGATGAGCTAATTTTTTCTGAGAGTTGGGTTGAAAAAGTACTCGGAACTCACTGTTATTAGATGATGTTTTAATGTTTACATGGTTGTTTTTCAGCTTGTTTACTGTGCATGTTTATTGCTGAGTTTGTTATGTGATGATCACACATAGTCAGCTCTTAGTGGTGTGAGATTATTGGGAAATAACTCAGACTAGACCCCACTGTGAGCACATGGAAAGTTGAGAGAAAAATCTCTCTCAATGGGTATGGCTTCAGGGATGAAGTTACCCCCATGTAACTTGTGAAAATGGTTCTTCAAGATCCTATGACAACAGTGACATAGGGATATGCCAACTGTTGTCAGTGGAAGAAAACTGTTGTTGGGAAACAACAATTACCTTAATATTTTCGTTAAGCTGAGAGCAATTTTTGTTCTTTGTTAAAGCATCCTAATGACAAATGAGGGAAGGGGAAATTGACACCCAACTCACTTCCAAACTCTATTTTAAAACCAATTTTTGTCACTTGTTATTTTTATCCAAATCTGAAATTATTTGTCTGTTTCAAAACTTAAAAGAAAATCATTAAAAAAAATATTTTACAAGTCTTTTAATTAAGTTCTTTTTTCTAGGCTATAGTTCAAAGGATCCTTTCACCAACTAAGTTCACTGTTTTAAAAAGAGAAACTCTCCACAAAAACACTTTCAGTACATTAGTTTAAAATAGTCATAGCAATTAATTTGATTTTTTTATTTTTAGTTCTGATAGCAATTACCAATTTATTTCAAGTTAGAACGAAAAGATCCTTGTGGGAACGATAACTGGGACTCACTAAAGCCCTATATTACTTGTTGTCGCGTATAACTTGCGCGCATTACTTGCATAACTGTTAGCAAGGCAACAGGTAACCAATGATTGCTATTAACTTGCGAACACCCTAACGTCGCGAAACGCGACGCATTAAAAATGACATGAGGGATGCCTTGTCATGCCACAATTACTAAGGGGCCCTTTATCTGGGCCGTTTATTGTCCAACGGTTGCTCCATTACACGATTGGCACTTGAGGAACGCTACATGTGTACGAGGGATGTTACATCTGAGGTTCTATTTAAAAGGGTTTTTCCCCTCTTTGTTATCTTCTTCGCTACTCTTTGCTCTCTGCGTTCTTAGCTTCTCTCTTCTAGTTTAATCTTTTATGTGCGAGCGTTGTACCAGTTTTTTCCTCATCTCTTCTTCCTACTTCCCATCGTCTTCGTTGCTGCAGGTATAGTGTTACTAGCTTGTGACTGTTTTGTATTTGTGACTTCTTTATTTCTTTTGTTTTTCTTTGGCTTTTCGGTTCTCCTTTTTCCCTTTCTTGCGATGGTTAAGTTGGGTGACCTGACTAGTGAGATCCTGCCTCAGTTGGAGGTGGTTGTTAAAGAGGAGGAGTTTGAGGAAGCGTTTGAGGCACTTGATGGTTGTGTTGTGGGGGAGGGTATGCAGGCATTCCTCGCTAGCCTTGCTGGTGAAGGTAGTAGTGCTTCCTCTCGCCGTTCGTTTATCCCAGGGGTTGAGTCCTTACCTTTATGGCAGGATACCTGAGCTTCTAGGCTTCAGTGAGGGAGAGATCCAAAACCTCTTGGCCGAGAGGGCTTTAGGACTTGTGATTCCGTATTCTGGCAAGGCTTCTAGGTCTGGTTTTCATGTTGGACGTAGGGCAACGCCTGGAGGGAGGACTTCTAGATCTAATAGACGTCGGTCTGGCAGATCTCAAAATGGTGGTGGGCAGTGTCCTCCTCAACAGAGGCGCTTCTGTTGTTCTGGTCATTCTCCTTATCACCATAGGTCTGGCTCGCATCGCTGTTATTCGCGACGCTCTGCTTTTGGTGTGGGGTGACTTATTCGCCCTTTATCCTCTATTAACCGAGAGTCTTAAAACCTCCCTTTAGACTTGTATTACCAGCCTCGCCCTTTACAAATAATTCATCCGACTGTTGAATCGCATGTCGCCTTGTGCACATCTTATGGCCATATTCCTCCAGTTCCTAAATCTTTCCACCGCCGCAAATATGACGAGATGTCTGACAACCGGTTGGGTAGGTATCATCCAGAAGATGCTCGGCTGGTACGCTATGGCGTGTGGGATGATATCGCCGAAGATCTGGGGCTTTACAAGGTGCCACCCTCGTGGTGGCCTTCCCCCCTCAGCTACTCGGACTTCTACACTTTCAGTTCTTCTGAATCCTCTGAATCTTCAGGTGAGTTCGACATGTGTTTGAACTATACTTGGTTTGTGTATTTTAGTGAGAGAGGGCGTTGGTGGTTTAGGGTTTATACTTGTAATTCGAAAAAGAAGAAGAAGATTATGGTTGACATACCAACCATAAGAAAAAGGAAAAAACAGGAGTAAAACTAAACTAAGCTTGGCGATCCACCACACGAGTCGCCGCTTTCTCAGTTGAAGGAGCTTGTTCGGATGTAACCTAGGGCAACGAAATCCCCACCACCATCTTCCACCCCCTGAGCAGACGAAGTAACACCAGCGAACTCCCCCGCCAAGTCTGGCTCAGTAACATCGCCAGGAGGGTGGTCCTCCCTCACATCATCCCCCTCCTCCTCAGTCTCGGGGGCCTCCTCAAACACTACCGCCTCCTCGTCTGAGATCCGATAAACCAATCAGTTGCCCTCCACCACATATTTGAGGCTGAGGCCAGCAACATCCACCTCAGGATGACGAAGCAAGACTTGACGAAGGGCATTGTTGAAAGACTCGTAGAAAACCTAGGCCAAGGCAGTCTCCAGCTCTTTCACTCGCCCAACAGACTGCTCCAAATCCTCTTTGGAGGCCCGCAGATCCCCTTGCACGTTGGCCAACTCGACGATTAACTCGTCTTTTGCTTGTTGAAGGTTGTTTTTCTCCGCGACAGGCTTGTCCAAATACTTAGACAAGTTGTCTTTTTCCTGAGACAGGCATTCAACCTCCTCATTGTCCTTCCTTAGTAATTCATTACTATTCTGCAAAGATTTGTTGGCGGTCCGCAAGTCATGAACCTCTTTTCCGAGTCGGCCTACTTCGGCGGTCAAATCTTCATCCTTGCGCCCCATTTGAGCCAGGCGATCATCCTGCGTAGAGCAACGATGACCGGCAGCAAGGGCCACTTCTTGAATCGCCAAAACACGACCAATGATTACTTGCGTGCATTCCACAACTTGTTGGTAGTTTATTTGTTCTAGCATCACCACATTCAGAACTGGCTTAGGGATACTTGTATTGAGATCCCTTTCTGACAGTTCAACGCCCTGGTCAAGGGGATCTCGACGGATGAAGAAGGTTCTTTGGCACTCGCAGTCATAATAACCCTTTCCTCGCTTGGGGTACCTATCACCATCACCTCGCCGTCACCAAAGTCATCAGAGAAACCATCCATGTCATAACAATCGTTGTCCGCTGACTGCCCAGACTCAGTTGGCTCAGTCCTCATCACCTTTACCCCCTTGGCGGGATCAGAGTTTGATCAGCAGATCTCTTTTTCCAGAGTATTTGCGGCAAGGCGTGACAGATTTAGAAGAAGGCTAGTCAACCGACAAACCCCCCGCCTTGTCTTGCACCTCCTTAATGATAGACCTTGTGGCCCTCTTCGCCAACTCTCCGGCGAGAATATCTGTCACAGATCGAATTTTCTTTTTTGAAAGGTGAAAAGCTTTCTTTTTGCCCTTGTCAACATCTTTCTTTACTTGCAGTTGACAGCTTGTCAATGGACGCCTTGAAGGTTGCACGTGAGGCGATTGTCCGGGTTAGGGCCGCTGGCGGCATAGTTTTGTCAGCCATTCTTGCTCCCGCCACAAAGTGTAAAGATGCACGTTAGTAAAGATCGAAGAAAAATGGTTATGAAAGATGTTGTCTTAAACACTGCAAGTCACCGCCACACCTCCATAGCATAACATCTTCTTTGTAGGCAATCGCCCCAAAGGCTTCCTAAGAGATTCAAACCACTAAACCACCCAAACCTCCTCCTACGACAAAGTGTCATACCCAAAAGAATAGTGGATGGAGGGAACCTCATAGTGCGTTTTTGACAAGTACAATTCAATCCTACTCACCCCACTTTCCTGGGCAACAAAGAATGGTACCTCTCCCTCGCTAACTACAGGTTGCACCCAAAAGAAAGTCTCCCGCCAGTTCTTATATGAATCAGCATACGATGTAAATATCACCCCTAGCTTTGACCCCGCCTTTAGGGAAACCCAACCCAACAACTTCTTAACCGACGAAGATACTTGGAAACTGTAAAAGAATAACCTCACATAGCACACATAGCCAAAACACCAGCATAATTTCTCAAACAACCGAACAAATGCCTAAGCGTTAGGATGTAATTGAGAAGGCGCAACTCGTAGATAGCTCAACATGCCCATTTCAAAGTCAGAAAGAGGGAATCTAACTTTCGAGTCCGTAAAGTGATTCTTATATACAAAGAATCGCCAGTTGGCAACCCCTTCACGGTGTGGTTTATCACAAACTCGATCTGACTCTTTAACCGACCACAATTGCCATTTGTCGTCATGGGCACCGCCCTAAGTCAAATCAAAATTACCCTCTAACCGATAGGAGACGCCCAAAACATATGAGTCTGTGAAACAAGAAGAGATAGTCGCCACATCCGTGTCCACCCAATTCCTCGCTGCAAAGCGTTCATGAGTTTGGTCACCCGCCATGTGTCGCAAAGAAAGTATCCACCACCAAAACCTGGGAGGAAGGACAAATACAAAGTCAAACACCAAATATAACAACCGGCATCAAGAGAAGACGGCTAAGCCACCCCAAGAAGTCAATCGCAACCCCTCCACTCCGCCCAACACTCACCCCCTAAACCACCAACGCCCTCCCTTACTAAAAAATGCAAACCAAGTATAGTTCAAACACATGGCAGACTCACCTGAAGAATGAGAGGATTCAGAAGAACTGGAGGTATAGAAGTCCGAGTAGCTGAGGGGGGAAGGCCACCACGGGGTGGCACCTTGTAAAGCCCCAGATCTTCGGTGATATCATCCAGTTCTTTTGAATCCTCTAATTCTTTAGGTGAGTTCGCCATGTGTTTGAATTATACTTGGTTTGTGTTTTTTAATGAGGGAGGGTGTTGGTGGTTTAGGGGGTGAGTGTTAGGCAGAGTAGAGGTGTTGGGATTGACGTCTTGGGGTGGCTTTGTTGTCTTCTCTTTATATCGGTTGCCATGTTTGGCGTTTGACTGTGTATTTGTCCCTCCTCCCAAGTTTTGGTGGTGGATACTTTCTTTGCGACATATAGCGGGTGACCAAACTCATGAACGTTTTGCGGCGAGGAATTGGGTGGACGCAAATGTGGTGACTACCATTTCTTATTTCACAAACTCATCTGTTTTGGGCGTCTCTTATCGGTCATAGGGTAATTTTGATTTGACTGAGGGCGGTGCCCATGACGACGAATGGCAATTGTGGTCGGTTAAAGAGTCAGACTGAGTTTATGATAAACCACGCCGTGAAGAGGTTGCCAACTGACGATTCTTTTCTAGGCGACACTGACCACCCAACAACAATAATTGGCACGACCATAGAACCAGATGTGAAATGCAAATTGATAAAACTGGTGTGTGACAATAGGGACCTGTTCGCATGAAAACCATCTGATATGCCAGGAATTGACCCTGAAATATGTTTCCATAGGTTGTCTGTTGACCCAAAGGCGAAACCCGTCGCCCAGAAAAAAAAGGAAGTTTGGCCCTGTCCGCCAAAAGATTATCGATGAAGAAGTTAAAAGGCTCCACGACACCGGTTTCATTAGGGAAATCAAATACACAACCTGGCTATCTAACCCGGTGTTGGTGAAAAAACCTAGTGAGGCGTGGAGAATGTGTGTTGATTACACCGACTTGAACAAAGTATGCCCCAAAAGATGCTTACCATTTCCCAAGAATTGACCAGCTGGTAGACAATGCCTCCAGGTTCAAAATGCTCTCCTTCATGGATGCATATTCTGGCTACAATCAGATCTCGTTGCTTGAAGAAGATAAAGATAAAACAGCGTTCATCATTCAGAACGCCAACTATTTCTATAGCATGATGCCTCCAGGTTCAAAATGCTCTTCTTCATGGATGCATATTATGGCGACAATCAGATCTCGTTGCTTGAAGAAGATAAAGATAAAACAGCGTTCATCATTCAGAACGCCAACTATTTCTATAGCATGATGCCTTTTGGAATAAAAATGTCGGCGCCACTTACCAGAGGATGATGAACAAGGTATTCAAAGAGTTGATTGGTGACATCATTGAAGTTTACATTGATGACATGATCACCAAGTCACGATCACCTGACAACACCTCTTGCACCACCTTCAGAGCGTGTTCGACAGGTTAAGAGAATACAACATGAGGACTGAGCTATATGAACTAGCTCTCCATGAAATAACTGACTTAGAAGGAGAGAAGAAAAAAGCTCAGGAGTTCATGAGGATAGAAGAATACAAAGGAAGGCGGTCAGATGACACCAACAACCGTGAGAAGAGGGCTAACGAAAACAAAGATCCAGATGAAGAAGAGATAAAGACAGCTAAACCCCCTTCCAGATACACTTCCCGCCTTATAGGCCGAGGGTCTTCTCCACATCAACCGCACAATGTGATGCAAAATGACTACAAAGATGAGCACAAGACCAATCCCCAACACCATGAAGCAACCAGAGAACCCACCATATACTGCAAATTCCACTGCAATAACGGCCATAGCACCGAAGAGTGTCGATCACTCAAAGAAGAAATTGATGAGTTGATCAAGGGAGGAGCTTCCAAAAGATACAACAATCCTACACGAGAAACTGGTCCCGCGAGGCATGAGCAAGATCGGAGGGTGGAACCTTCAAGAACTCGCAGAGAGCAGGACAGGACAATCATCCATTGAACTCGGCCAACCACCACGGGGAAGGGGCCTAGTATGTCCATTCCCCACTTGTAGAAAGGCCAGGGGGACATTATCAAAGTCAATTCTTTCGATCGGGCTTTATGTATGTCAGCAAACCTTTGGCATTTTTCGCATTTTTTGACATGTCCGTGGGCGTCCCGCTCCATGGTTGGCCAATAAAAGCCCGCTTTGAGTGCTTTCTTTGCCAGTGAGTGCCCGCCCATGTGATGGCCATTAATCCCTTCATGGATTTCTTCTAGGACGTACTCCACGTTACTGGGGTTTAGGCATTTCAAGAGTGGGGTTGAACACCCTCTTTTGTATAAACCTCATTGTATCATGCAGAAATGTGCGCTTCTCCGCACCACTTTTTTGGCTTCCTTCTGATCAGGTGGGAGGGTTCCTTCATACATTTAATTGACAATAGGTGTGATCCAAGTCTCTTCGGCGATTTCAGCTGTTGTGTATGAAATGCTCATGACGATGCATGGTTTAGGCAAATAATGTTAAATGACGGAGCGATTGTTACCTGGGTTCTTTGTGCTCGCTAATTTGGCGAGGATGTCAGCCCGGGTATTCTCTGATCGCCTAATATGCTCCACTTTGATCGCCTAATATTCACATCAATGGGCCTTTGGCTTGATATTCTCCTGATATTTGAAAGGTCACCAACTGAGAATCGCTGAAGACTTTGAGACGTCGGGCTCCCAACTCTTTGGCCTGGATCAAACCGGCTATCATGGCTTCATACTCAGCTTGATTGTTGGTAGTATTGAAATTGAAGGACAAAGAGTGTTCAATCGCCAACCCATCTGGGTTTTCTATTATCATCCCGGAACCAGAGCCTTTGGCGTTGGAGGAGCCATCGACGTATAGCTTCCACCCTGCTGGTGGTGGGGCTTCAGTGGTTTGATTATCAGGCTGGGGGCTGTGTGTTATCTCTGCTATGAAGTCAGCGAGGGCTTGGGCTTTAATGGCGGTCCTTGGTTCATAACTGATTTGATATTCTAATAGCTCAATCGCCCAAGACATCATTCGTCCGGCGAGGTCAGGCCTATGTAGGACCTGGCGAATAGGTTGGTTGGTCCTGACTACAATTGGGTGACACTGGAAGTATGACCTTAACCTTCGCACGGCGAAGATAAGTGTAAGGGCAACTTTTTCCACTTATTGGTACCGGAGTTCTGCTCCTTGAAAGACTTTGCTAGTGAAGTAAACTGGTCTCTGTCCTTCGTCCTTGTGCTCTCTGACTAGGGCTGCACTTATAGCTTCTACGCCCACGGCAAGATATAGGTATAGGGTCTCGCCATTCTCTGGCTTGGTGAGGACTCGCGGGCATGATAGGGCTCTTGTGAACTCTTGAAAGGCTTTTTCACACTCTTCAGTCCACTGGAAAGTTGTTCCTTTCTTGAGTAGGCTGAACATAGGAAGGTGTGACAAATGTCAAAGAGCTGGAAATATTTCCCGCAAGGATGAAATGCCTCCGAATAGCATATTAGAGGTAGAACTTTTTGATGTGTAGGGAATAGATTTCATGGGACCATTTCCCTCATCTTATTCCAACCAGTACATTCTTGTTGCTGTTGACTATGTGTCTAAGTGGGTGGAGGTTGTGTCTCTTCCTTCTAATGATGCCAAGGTGGTTGTGAATTTCTTGAGGAAGAATATCTTCACAAGGTTTGGTGTACCTAGGGCCATAATAAGTGATGGAGGTACTCATTTCTGTAACAAGCAGTTTGATAATTTACTGGCTAAATATGGTGTTAAACATAAATACACCAACCAGTGGCCAAGTAGAGGTTTCTAACAGAGAATTGAAGCGGATTCTTGAAAAGACTGTTGGAAATTCTATGAAAGATTGGTCTAAGAGGTTGGATGATGCACTATGGGCATACAGGACTGCTTTTAAGACTCCTATTGGTATGTCACCTTATCAATCGGTATTTGGAAAATCTTGCCATTTACCTGTGGAGTTAGAGAATAGAGCTTTTGGGCTATCAAGTTTCTAAATTTTGATCCAACAAAAGCTCTTGAGAAAAGATAGATTCAATTAAGTGAGCTTGATGAGTTCAGAAGTTCTGCATATGAGAGTGCCAGAATCTACAAGGAGAAAACAAAGAAGTGGCATGATAGCAGGATCATTCACAAGGAGTTCGAACCTGGCCAACAGGTGTTGCTGTATAATTATCGCCTGAGGTTGTTTCCAGGTAAATTAAAATCAAGATGGTCTGGTCCTTATGTGGTGAAAACGGTTTTTCCTTATGGTACAATAGAAATATCACCACTGGATGAAGAGACCTTTCAAGGTGAATGGTTCAAGGTTGAAATTCTATCATGGAGGGCTTGTGCACAAAATACTGTGGCGCAATATCTTAATTCTATTGGTACATAAAAAGGTAACCATCAAGCTCGAGACATCAAACACGCGCTTATTGGAAGGCAACCCAATGTAGAGTTTGTCTTTACATTAAAAAAAAAAAAAAAAAAACCTCAGTACAAGGACCAGAGAAATGGCGCAACTTAGCGCCACACTGGCGCAAACCCGCGCCACTTACCAGTACAGAGGCCAGAGAAACGGCGCGGTGCCGCGCCACACCTAGGAGGTGCAGTCACCTTGGGGGCAGAATGTATGGAGGGTTGGTAAGACTGACATGTAGGTAGGGAGAAGGGTTGGGATCAAGTCATTGGGCGGTATAGAAATGGCCATTTGGAACATGTTTTATGGATATCTTATAGCGAGAACTTTTTATAATTCTCTTGAAGGCAGCAAATGGATTGCTATGTATGTATGTGATAAGTATATAGGAGTGAAAAACATAAGTGGAGATCCTCAAATAAAACTTCACTTCAAAAGAATGTGGCAATGAAAGGAGACGAAATCTTTAACATCTCCAAGTCTCTTGTATCATTCCCTTCATAAACTGATTAGTCAAATCATTTGATATATCCACATTTGTCCCTCTCGAGTAAATATTACTGTTATCGCATCTAGAAAAAGATGCTTTCCTAGTGGAAAAACACAAATATCAACAATAATCGGAAAAAATTAGAGAGGGAGCTATAAGAAGATACGCTGTGATAGCAGCAAACCAACGCCATTTAACTGTACCAATCAAGAAAGAGGATCGAAAAAGTAAGCACAAACAAAAATAGTAAAAGGAACCTCCTGCGCTGCTATTCTTCTTAATGGCTTGTGAGAGTTCTTTGTTACCTAGCTCAACATTCTTAGTAGCTTCAACAGCCTGTAAAAAAAGAACTATTACATTCTTGAGAAATTTGAAATGCACCTATTTTTGTGGAGAATAAACAAATAAACCAGTAGTTACTCCATTACAACAGTCAAAACTTGTGAAAATATTACACCTGCAATGTATGAAACAATAATGCAGATATTAGGATTATTAAGCATATAAACATGTAGATTATTTAATGTGCTTTGGAATTTTTAGCATTTTTCGGGTATTTTTAATAAATTACTCCTCCATTGTGTTTCGACTAATAATAATCAAATAAAGACAATACAAGGGAGACGATGCAGTGTCAATTTCCAATACAACTAACAAAGACAAAAAATTAAAGATGATGTACGTGTTCTGGAGGCGTATCTCAACTTACAACAATTTATATAGAGATTACATAATATGTGTTAAAAAAAATTAAAAAAAAAAAATTTGTATTTATTTATGTTTTAGAATTTGAATATATATATGAATTAATATTTCTTATGTTTTAGGAGATAATATATGCATAAAAATATGTGAGGACATATAAAAAGAAGAGATAAAAAAAAAATATGGGCTTCACATATTTTATGTGTGTGTATGAAATAAAATTATTTCTTACAATATGATAATATATATATATATATATATATATATATATATATATAAAATATATATATTTGGAATTTGAAATCATATTACAAGATATTTTAACAAAAAAAAAATGAAAAACTTGTTTAAAGTGAATTAGATTATATTGGATTCCATCTGTTTTACATTATAAATTAAATCTATCGAATGATAATAATAATATGCGAAAATTAATTGAATTGTTCTAAACCGGTTCAATCCCTCTTTATAGTTAATGATAATAATATATCAGTTTCACATTCATAGTAATGAATAAAATGTGCATACATAAAAAAGAAAAATTATAAACACGTTTTTTTTTTTGTTTTTTTTTGGAAATAAACACGTTTTTCTCTTTATGGTTAAACTTGTCGTAAAATACTTTTGAATTTTTTACTTTATAGCTTTGATTAATTTAAAAATAATTTTTATTGAAATTTTAATTCTAATGTAAATTAAAAAGCACAGACTGATGAGCAATGATTTATATATAACTATTATTGTTAAATTTAATAATAATTAAAAGTTCTTGTTCAAAATAAATCTGTATAATTAATCAGTAATATATATTTGTTTTCTCCCAACTTTTATATGCCATGCCATACAATAGTTAATATATAGGGTTTTATAATTCTCATGTTGAAGGAGAATTGAAATCTCATGTTGTAGAGATAAAAAATCTGCGGGACCCACGTGTTAGAAAAAATTATATGTAAGACCCATGTCAGCACGGAAATCGAAGGGTATGTAGGAAAATTATAATTCTCATGTTAAATGAGAATTATAAAACCCTGATATATATTATGTCAACAATGAATACATTATAGTGTTATAGTTCCTTATTGAAAGTAATTAATAATATCACTTCATTATACAACTTATGATGTGTAATGACTTTAGTTTATAGTAACTTCTCTTGCTCTTAACTTTTGTTATACCAAAGGTGTTGTGTATGACAATTTCACCATCCAACAGTAAATTAAACTTTACCTTGAGTTTGCTATAAATTGAGCCTATCTATCTACAGAAAATCAACCAATCCTATATAAAACATTCCACGCGAATCAGAAGAGAAAGAAGAATTTTGAATCTAACTCAAGCAGAAACCTTCCTTCGATTCTAATTTCTAACTGAATAAACCTAAAAAAAAAAAAAAAAAACTCTTATTATCACGCAGACCCTAAAGCAACGGGTTAATCTTGAACGAGAATGAAATAAGGTTTGTAGAGAGAGGAACTTACCGCCGCCGCCTCCGGTTTCCTCCGCCACGGTCGTTTTCAGTTTCCGATTGGGGTTTCTGATTTGATTGCTATGAATTTGATGATAATAAGTTAGAGACTGAGATGAGAGAGAGAGAGAGAGAGCGAGCATTTACTACTTACAGAGAAGGGAGGGACAAGGAGTGTGTGAAACGGTGAGTACTCTAACGGTCGGATATTTTGAACTGTCTTATGAAATGAACCGACTGAGAATGTTTCCAACCCTAACGGCTATTTCTCATTGCTTTATAACGAGAAAACTGAAAAGACGCCTTCAAAGGTTGTCGTTCCACCCTCCAAGGTAAAATAGTCA
The DNA here is from genome assembly GCF_033153095.1 of Gastrolobium bilobum. Classification (NCBI taxonomy): domain Eukaryota; kingdom Viridiplantae; phylum Streptophyta; class Magnoliopsida; order Fabales; family Fabaceae; genus Gastrolobium; species Gastrolobium bilobum. The sequence goes on from NW_026898402.1 coordinate 21,028, forward strand.
CAGAATTTAATGTAAATATATGATTAATGTAAAAAAAATTATATGTGTAGTTCATGATGTGAAATAATGTGCGGTCATATCAGTTAATAATTTTGACTTTTCATATAATTGTAAACTAATAATGTGTGGTCATATCAGTTAATAATTTTGACTTTTCATATAATTGTTAACTAATTATATATATATATATATATATATATATAGGGAAATAATACTCTCATGCCACATGAGAGTACATCATTTTCCTACACAAATTCGTTTTCCGTACCAATTAATTTTTCTTTTCTTTTTTAATATAAAATATGAGACCCACATTTAACTTCTCTCTACTTTTTTTCTCTCCTACAATCCTACAACATAAGAAAACTTAAACCCATATATATATAGAGGAGCCATATTCTCACTACCAAAATTTTTCACTACCAACTTACTACCTATTTAATAATCATTAGATTAACATTTTCTCTCTTTTCAAAAACTTTTTAACATTCTCTCTCTTTGATCCAATGGTAATGTGATGGGTAGTATGTTAGTAGTAAGAATTTTTGGTAGTTAGTATTAGAGTAAAGTATCACTTAAGGGTATATTTGTAATGTCAGCTGAGGGCACTTTTGTAATAGCTCAAATAAGGATTAGTTAGTTTGGAACTGATTCTGTTCAAACAGAATCAGTGACGTGTCATCAATGTATCTCTATAAAAACTAAAGTATTTCATGTATTTTCATAATGAATCAGGAACAGTACACGTTGATCTTTATAGAGATACATTGATGACACGTCACTGATTCTGTTTGAACAGAATCAGTTCCAAACTAACTGATCCTTATTTGAGCTATTACAAAAGTGCCCTCAGCTGACATTGCAAATATACCCTTAAGTGATACTTTACTCTAATAGTTAGAATATCTTAACTCATATATATATATATATATATATATATATATATAAGTGATTTATGAATATTATGTTACATGATGAAGCTTATATCATGTTACACTCACAATGCAAGTGGGCCCCACCATTTTCTTATTTTTTGTTTTTTGATAAAAACTTGTGGAGCCCACTTGCATTATGAGTGTAGCATGATGTAAGCTTCATCATGTAACATAATATTCATGAATCCCTATATATAATGGTGGGGTTAGCTCTCTTAAATTGAGGGAATTTTTTTCATGAATGCAAACAAAATTTTAGAAGAGCTAGTTCCACCAAAATGTAAATATTTCTGCCTCGAACAAATTTTCCTCCTACAAGATTACTCATAGTTTATAAAAAAAGTAATGTGATAGCATACAAATATTTTAAAGGTACCTTGCATTAAAATCAAACTTCAATATAACGCTATTATGCTTTTCTAAGTTCTTTGCTACGTTAGAATTGCTATTATTTTTGTGGCGAGTTTGGATAGTTCTGACTTGTATTAAGTAGGGGTGGCAATTCGTGTCAACACGACCCGACACGACACGACCCGAATTTTACACGACACGAAAAGTCTCAACCCGAACACGACCCGATTAATTATTCGTGTCAAAATTCTCAACCCGAACACGACCCGCTTATTTTACGGGTTGACACGACACGACACGACACGAATAACCTTATAAATATAACCATGACCCATTATTACACATGTTAACACGACTCGACCCGACCCGACACGACCCGACCTGACACGAGTTTTAGAATGCTCATATACAAAACCTGTATTACATACATCTAACAATAAAAAAAATATCCAACAAAATTATATCAAAGGTGCTGCCAAAAACAAGTTTGGCAATAACATATTTCTCCATAATTTCAATATCACTTGTTAGCATAAACAAGTTTAGCAGTAACACGATAAAACAAATTACATCCAACAAAATATGTAACAACTTTAGCAAAACATTTCTCCATAATTTCAATATCACTTGTATCATGAGTCTTTAACATTCAAAATCAGCAAAGAAGTGTCTTCCATTACAAATACCCACTCCATCAAAGGTGCTGCCAAAAATTCAAAATCAACGAGTGCTTCCATTATAGCCAAGGATTTAACAAGTGCTTTCTTTTCCATCCTCTGTACAAAATGGATATATTATTTTAACATAATTATACAGTATTCATTATATGAATTGATTTTTCCAATCAACCAAGTTCAGAAAATTACCTTCTTTGATCTGTAATCATTGAACAGTTGAGAAAATACTTTGAGAAGCATGGTCAAATGCTGACTGTTGAATAGAAATTTCTTCCATGACATCTTTTAATAATTCTTCAAAAGCTACAGTTGGATGCTCTGCAAAAGTAAAATAATTGAATTAATTAAAATTTATTAGAGAACTAACTCATCAAATGATGGAAGCTACAAAAAAGTACTTTGCTCTCCATACAGCCAATCTCTAGTGCAAACTAAAGCTTCCATTGTATCAGGTTTGAGTGCACTTCTGTATTGATCAAGCACTCTTCCCCCAACACTAAAAGCACTTTCAGAAGCAACACTAGAAATAGGTATCGCAAATATATCTCTCGCCATTGCAGCAATCTCCGGATACCTAAATTGGTTAGCCTCCCAATATTTTAATACATTTAACTCAGCTTTTCTGTCAAACCTTTGATCCTCTAAATATAATTCAAGCTGTGACTTTTGGGGCACAATCACTTCATTAAAATTATCGAATTCCTAACGATATAATCAAACAACGAAAATTAATAAATATACACAAGATCAAATTAACTTTACAGGACAAGTATAATCAAATGAACTTACACTCAAAACATTGTTAGATATGTTAGAAAATGAGGTTTGATGTGTTGTCCCACCATCTCCAACCTTGGTTGATGAAGAACTTGTTGAATAGTTTCTGATTCCATCAATTGCATACTCACAAAACAAAGAATTCAGCTTGTTCTTGACCTTTGTTAATTCATTTTTCCCATCAGCACCATACAATTTATTATAACACGATTCAACAAAACTCAGCTTATATCTCGGATCCAAAATAACAGCTATAGCTAAAATCAAGCTAAAGTCATGCCAATATTTCTCAAATTTAGTAAACAACTTTCCTGCCATATTCACAATATAGGCATCATCACTCTTCAATCCATCTTGTAATGTCAAATGTGCTGTAAAAACGTAAGGAAAGTAGAGGTTTGCGGTTGGATACTTGGTTCCAGAGAAGACACAAGTGATATCATAAAAAACAGACAAGAAACTATTGATCTTTTCAATTCTATCCCATTCATCTCTAGATGGACAATGTTTGTAATTGGAATCACTTAGCTCAAGATGCATAAAGGCACGTTTATAAAAAAGTGCATTATCAAGCATGAGAAATGTAGAAATCCACCTAGTTGGGACATCTTGCCTCAAACCTCTTTTAGACCCAAGAGAACTATGACCAACACAATCCAAAAACTTTTGTTTCCTTGCTTGTGATCCCTTCACATATTTGATACTTTCTCTGACTTTTACCATAGATTCATCAACTTCTTTCAATCCTTCCTGAACTATCAAATTTAATACATGAGCACAACATCTCAAGTGAAAGAACTCACCATAACCTAGAAGTCCTCCTCCTACCAATAATTGGTCTCTCAAAAACTGAACACAAACATCATTTGCAGAAGCATTATCCAATGTAATTGAAAAAACCTTCGTTTCTAAACCCCAATCCTTCAAAAACATGTGAATTTTTTCAGCCAATGAGATTCCATTATGGGGAGGTGGCATAAAACCAAAATTCAGAACTCTTTTTTGCAGATGCCAATTCTTGTCAACAAAATGTACAGTCAAACATATATATCCATCAGTGGTTAGAGAAGTCCACAAATCAGATGTCAAACAAACTCTACTTGAATTATCCTTTAACATATCCAATAATCTATCTTTCTCCCTTTTATATAATTTAAGGCAATCAGCCTTCATAGTATTTCTAGTAACAATATTCAAATCTGCTCGTAAATAAAGAAGAACAGCTCTAATGCCTGGCCACTCAGTAAATTAAAAAGGAAAATCATGCATAATAATTGCATATATCAACAACTCCCTAAATTTCTCATGATCAAATTTAGAGCTTAGACTTAAGGAGTTCTTATTTTGACTTAAAAGCATCATTTGCCCAACATCTCTGCTATCTCTTTTCGAGCAAGCATCTAGATGTCGTTTCAAACTGCCTGTCCCATATCTACTATCAGTCAGGTATAGTGATGCACAATACTTACATTTAGCTTGACTTTTGCCACCTTCTTCTTTTGCTTGAATAAGTTCAAAGTGAGTCCAAACTGGTGATATTAACTTCCTCTTCCTCTTTGCTGGCTGTAAAATATCAGTTGTACCTTCATCCTCATCAATTGGAAGTAAAATACCAATCTCCTCATCCACCTTTGGATTGCTGTTTTGTGATTCGGAATCCATCTATATGCACAAAAAATTAATCATATTAAATGTTATAAATAGGACATCACCACAACATATTAACCAATACTTACATTTATCTTCTTCTTTTTTACTTATTGGACAAATTTTTTTACCTTTTTATATTACATTACATTATACTATATTATATATGTGTGTATAAATTCCCAATTTAACTTCAATTCATTCTAAATTGAATTTTTTTTATATATAGTATTGAATTTCAAATCTTCAGGCAATAGGTTTTATTCTTCAACAAGAATTTGTTACATTAAAACCAAAAGACTAAAGTTTAACGTAAAGGAGCCCACCAAGGTTTTAAGTCAAATTAATCAAAAAATTAACAAGTTTATTTCAAAGTAAAGGAGCCCATCAAGTATATCTAACAAGTTTGCTTCAGATAATTTCGACGTCTATTTCAAAGTAAAGGAGCCCACCAAGGTTTTAAGTCAAATTAATCAATCTAATAATTTCCTTTTCAAGTCAAGGAGCCCACCAAGCTCAAATAACAATTATGTAATTTTTTTCTAATTTTAAATATCTCTTATTTTAAATTTTTTTAATTTATTCTTTGTACTTCACATAAATTAAAAAGGAAAACGTAATTAGAAATTTTATAGACTCATCATTCACAGATTCACTTCCATTCAGATTTAAATAAATGAAAAAGGGTTGGTTTATAGACTCATCATTCACAGACTCATCATCACAGATTAACAGATTCGCCTCACTCAAATCCTTGAGTCGTTTTCTTCTTTCTTTTTTAAGTTGAATTTTTTCAAACTATGGAGCTTTACTTCCATGGACCCAATGCTTAGGATAGGCATACATTCAACCGTATACAGTACAGATCGTAGAGTGATTTTACATTAAATTTATTTTATTTATTATTTTTTTTGCAAACACATGAAATTTATTTTAGATAAATCCAAACAGGTTTCATGGACAATAAAAATAAAACAAAATATCAAAAAAAAAAAGCAAAGGGGAACCTGATAAATGATAAGACAATCTCAGAGACCAGAGTGTTGAAAACAACCTAGATGATAGTGAAAAGTGTTGAGGAGATGATGAATCCTTTTGTCACCGGAGCATTTACTGTGACACACAGAGATAACAAATTTTTTGAATATAAAGTCGAATCAAAAAGAAAAAAACTCTGTCACAATAAGAGAACCAAATGACTTACAGACAGGTTGCTAGTTAGTAAACCATCGGTGCTTCTTTTTTGTAGAGGTGAAACTCAAAAGAGGAGTTGAAACTGGAATAGAGCGAGAGAGGGTTGTCGGCTGCCACTGCTGAGTGAGAAGGGTTGTTTGAAACCCTAAGTGTATCTTATTTCTTTTATACCACTCACTATAATGACAATAATAACCTTATATAAAAACGATTTGCGGGTCAGAGCGGGTTAACGGGTTGACCCGAACCCGACACGAATTTTTTCGTGTCATTTTTCTTGAACCCGAACATGACCCGAACAGTGAACGGGTTGACCCAAACACGAAAATTTCGTGTCGGGTCCGGGTCGGGTTAGCGGGTCGTGTCAGAAATTGCCACCCCTAGTATTAAGATAAGTAGGGATATAAATGAGTCAGGTTGACCTAAGAGGCCTACAGCCTGACTTAGCTATTTTAAATTAAACTTAAACTTTAGATTACAATTTAGAAAATTAATTATCTTAGCTACATTAACCCAGTTTAAGGGATTTTTCTAACATCAACATGGAAAAAAAAAACTAAGGGATTAGCTTAATGTTTAAATGTATTATTTAGGTTAAAGCTATCAAAATAGATCAGTCTGTCCTATTAAGCTCTAGCCTATGTGGGTTAGGGTCAAAAAGTTCGCAAAGCCAAATGAACTTCAATAATAAATTCTCGCACGGACCAAAAGCCCTATGAGTTAGGGTCAGCTCGTGGGCAATCCAAAATTAGAATTTCATAAAAAAAATTATCATATTCAATATATTAAACAATATTTTAACAAATAAATATCTAACACTTTCTTAATATATTTTATACAGATTATAAATTTTTTATAATTTAATTTTTATTTAGTAAAATAATGCTTGTACATAAATATACAAGTGAAGATGTAAACGAAATTTTAATATAAGTAAAAATTTAGCTACTACCTTTACTAAAATCATTATTAAAGGATGTCATCAAATAAATATTTTCTCACTAGGAATCATAACAGAATACAACAACTCTAGTGGAAAACTAAAAGTAACGATGGAAAATGATCTTAATACCAATATTGAATAACTGCTCTGAGTATGTTACATAATTGAAAGCAAAACATTGACTTTCTTCAACTACTATTGTTACAAAAAACTTTTTAGTTATTATTATTCACAAAATCACTAAGGTGTATTGTATACAATATGTTTCAATGCAAATTTAGATATATAACATGCTTAGATGTTAATAGATAATCTTATTTTTATTAATGCACAGATGAAATTCTCTGTTGAAACATATCACTACTGAAAAATTCATTTTTGTTGTAAAATATTATAGATGACCTTTCACATAGTTTATAACATATGACTCTTTGTTTTTCATGACTTTTGATATATTCTATAACCATCACACTAATGGTGTGTTGAATTGTAACATACATTCAAGGGGGTGTATTATAAAATATTATGGATGATCTTTCACATGGATTATGGATGACCTTTCACATGGTTCATAACATTTGACTCTTTATTTTTCATGACCTTTGATGTATTGTATAACCATCATATTGATGTTGTGTTGAACTGTAGAATTCATTCAAGGGGGAGTATTGTAAAATATTTTGGATGACTTTTTACATAGTTCATAACATGTAACTTTTTATTTTTCATGACCTTTGATGTATTCTACAACCATCACACTAATGGTGTGTTGAATTATAATTAATCTCCTAATTATGTTTAGAGTCATATATAAGAACATATCTTAGATGGAAAAAGTGGTATTTGGTGATTTCAGAATATAATAATATTTTCTTACCTTTAAGAGCTCATACTTGTTTTATCTTATTCTTCCTTTTATTTTCTTTATACACTTCATTTTCCTTTCTTTCATATTTCACTTTCTATTAAATTCTCCATCAAATTCGCAACAATCTGTACTTATATTATGTTTATAATTTATTTTATATTTATAAATATTTAAATTTATATAATTTTTAGTTTTCTAAATAATAAAAAATTTGATGAAAGAAAAAAATTGGCCCGCGGGCACGCCCTAATCCTGCCCAGTGCCTGCTAAATTATAGGCCTTTTAGAGTTAAAGCTAAAAAAGGCCCTACCAACAAGTGAGGCTCGATCTAGTTTTCAGTGTTAAATAGATAATCAAATAATTTTCATTCTTTGATTTACCAACAAGTGAGACTCGATCTATTGACTGTCAATAACTCTGTATTTTGGAAGTGGGATTATTTTATTATCGGTATTTATGAGATAAACAACATGGAATTTGTAGGATATGTCCCTTTGACATGTTTCGGTACTTGAATATTGAAGACACTGCAGTGCATGTAATCTATTAGAGAAACTATCGACATTGATTGAGTAAATAATTGATTGAGTAACAGAAAGGTCATCAACCAATTATCGACATTCTACAAAGGGACGATGCATATTCATGTTATATAAGTGTTATTAATCTTGGAGTTCAATTTTGGGCTTTTAGTGTAGTAGCACCGAATTAGATAATCATTTGTTAATTATCAGGAGCCATGATTTATTACCGGTATTTATGAGATAAACAACATGGAATTTGTAGGATATGTTCCCTTGATATGTTTTGGTACTTGAATATTGAAGACACTACAGTGCATGTAATCTATTAGAGAAACTATCAACATTGACTGAGTAAATAATTGATTGAGTAACAGAAAGGTCATCAATCAATTATCGACATTCTACAAAGGGATGATGCATATTTAACACTGAAAACTAAACCATAAACCCTAAACCCCAGGCTAGTTTGAGACAAGGGAAGAGGTGGTTTTCAATTAATGATGACTATTGGGTCACATGGTCTTAGATTTTGGACTCAAGTTTGTACTCAAAAGATCAAGTGGGAGATTGTTGGGTTTGTGCTCTTTTAATTAAGCCCAACTAGGATAAGAGTATGAGAAGAGCCTAAGAAACCTAGAGCCCAATGAGCGTAGGGCTAGGATTTCTTGGAACCCATATAAATATTACCACTTAAGACATCAGCCTCCTAGGTCCTTTGAATAGAAGAGGTAAGCTCAGAAATGAAAAGTGCTCACACACTTTCCCTTCCTCCTCGAGAGATAGCTTGGAAGGTATACCAGAACCTAGAGAGATCTGTTTGTGTTTTGATGCATAAAAGATCGTTTCGAGAGTTCGAGCTGTGATACAGAGAACACCAAAGTATGGAGTGTAACAACTCATTGTACACCGGTATTGTTAACATTGATTATGATATTAAGTGCAGTTACAATCACAACAATTTATTTATAAAAGTGCGAGTAAACTTTTTTCCTTTTCATTACGCGAGCATTTAAAATAATAATAAAGCGTAATGAATAAAAATTGTGACCGTAACTGAAAACTCATTGCGGAATAATAATATAAACTGTGTAGATATCATATAGTACTCCTCTCAAGTCACTAAGGGGTTCCCATAAACCCACTTAGCCAAAATCTCACTTTTACGCTTTTTAACTATCCGAACATGGTACTGTATTCTGGTTACTGCGGGAAATCCGTTTTTCGCGCACTTCTCATCTTTTAGTATGCTATTCTAGACTTAATTATATTTCTAACAAGATATCACATGCTCCATAAAATTCTCTTTTGCTCCAGATATCTCTGTTTGAAGTTGGATAAGCAAATCAGCCAGCCAACCTCAAACAGGGCTCCAAACAGCCTTCACTCCTTGCAAGATTCCGAACAAAAAACTCCACCAATTGCTCTCAAATTTTTATAAAACAAACTAGACACCTCAAGCTTCAATTTGACATATCATGTACCTAATTTTACCAAGACACAAAGCGGGAATAATTTTCCCAAAAACAGACAGTGACACCCCCATGTGCAGGGAAGTTATGGGCAGTCTGTGTTCACTGGCTTCTACAGGGCATCTTGCTACTCCTATGGTTCTCAAATTTTTACACAAGGTAGTTGACATCTCAAGCTTTACAATGGTGTATGGCACGTCCTTATTGGACTTTTGTGTAGTGAGATATGCTCTCCCAAAGTTCACTCAAAATCTGTCATTTTATAGAAATTTCGCCAGAGTCTCCTTCATTTTTCCAACATATCCCACTTTTTCAAAGTGTGTTATCTAACCTCAAATGGTACCTAATAATCATGGGTGGCACTCAAAGACCAGCAATGCCTTGGTGCTCTTACAACCCTTCACAATTTATATCAAATAGCTTACTTTACAACTCATCGATTTAATTATCAAATCTTAAATCATTTCAATAACATTAATTCCTTTGCATGCATTCTTTTGGCATAAAACATAAATCATATCCTAGAATAGGCCTATTGCCCTTTCATCATATAGCATACTTCAATATTACACAAGATCTCATATTACAAATTACAATGCTTCTTTACAACAATTACAATAAACCTTCAAATATACAAAATAAGTCCTCAAAATAAATCATGAGCAATAATGACTAAACTTAGGCAAAACGAGACATGAACAAAGATGAAAATAATAAATCCTAGATCACATGCAATGTTCATGTCCTAAGTCTAGCCTAGGCCCAATGGTCACAAAATGCAAAATACACTCCCGCTGCCATGCTTATCCTACGGGCCTCTTGCCCGTCGCTCCGGTACCCCTGCCACTACTTGAAATAAAGTTCCCAAAACGGGGTGAGATATACGGATATATATCAGTAACCCAGAGGTTCTGGGGATTACTCCGCCCAATGGCTCACTTCGATGCATATCAATAATATAATACAACATTCAAAACAGGATAAAGCAAGGGATTTAGTGAAGTAGGGAAGCATAGGGAAGAAAATACGATAAAGCTGGAATGGTCAATGTCAATACCACGCAACATCTGGCCTATTTGCCTCGGCATATAGCCTACGGGTTTCAATCCAAAGAAGTGTTCCCAGAACATCAACCAAGGTACCCTCTATCCATATACACCCAAGACTTTCCTAGTGTGCTCCTCAACGGATGACACATCATGACCTCAGGTCAACTAGAACTCCCTCATGGAGACCTATCCAGTGAAAGTCCGTAACGCCCGAAGGAAAACTGTCCACTGGCCAGAGACACGGTACATCATATGTACCACTATACATACAATAATGCATGAACTTGTTATACTACAATACCAACATACACCTCCAACCACTACCCTCAAGGGGATGGTGGAGCACACACGGGAATTAAACCCCAGTACCAAGGGATTTCTTGATTAATCTCCTTTACTTGACAGTTCCAATTTAATTCGTCACTGAGCTTGATACCACAAGAAATTCCTACACATAGGACATTCCCATTTCAATTTTAACCAACCTATAACACATGCTCATTGAATATCCATGCATATAATTATGACAACTTACCAAAATCCCTTTGGTCCAGGACCAAAGGCAACCCACCAAACTCAAAGCTCAAAGCTCAAAGCTCTAAGTTCAATTTCGTGGGAGGCAACCTACAATGACCACACACGAATCATCAATAAGAGGTGCAATCAACAAGATTACGAAGCACCAAAACATCCCCCTCCCACATGCATAGCTTCGGCCACTAAGGCCTAATTTACCAAACAATTTTCTTAATTTTATTTTAATTTACCATTAGCATTCTAAGGTTACCACAACACCATTTCAAGTCCCATTTTCCGTCCAACCCCATCACAATGCCATTTTTTCCAATTATGCTCTTTTAGGCCAATTCCTACACTTATGCCCATCCAATGGTTCCACCCTCAAACCTCATGCATCCAACCAACATCCAACTTATTTAAATGCCATACACAATCACACAACATCAATTATACCATTTTTACAACATCAGGCCCCACAAGCCCTCACATGGTCGAATTCATCATGTCCCTACACCTAGGGGTATTCAATCCAATTTCACACTTCCACACACCTTACAATACTATAATTAACTCATACAAACACTCCACAACTCAATTACACAATCTTCCAACATATCAATTTCACAAAGTGTTGACATCCCAACTCAAAATTTTTCTAAGTTATCAACCAAATTCATCAATAATTTTTATGGTTTCCATAACTCTAAAACAACATTCTAAGCCACTTTTATCTAATACACAATTTTAATTTGAGCTCTCTAACTACCTCAATTCAAGAATACAAGCTATAGGTCATCCAAATCAAATCCAAAAATGGATGAGAAAGCTTACCACCAATCAACTCCTAGGTAACCCAAGAATGAGTTTCAACCTTTGAACGGTCCAAAACCGCCACCAACCACCACCAAAATCACCCAAAACTGCCACCAATATAGCATAATGATCTCCTCTATCACTCAATTTCGTGGCTCACTCAAGGAAGGAAAGATGCTCACAAGGTAATTTAAAACAACTTTGATGTTTAACACTTTTGAATTTGAGTGAGTCTTGGATGAGTTTTGGTTGATTTATGTTTTTGAAGCAAAGCTTCCCCTCCATTCATGGAGGCCGGTTGTGTGGGAGGGAAGAGAGAGAAGGACTAGATTTTTATGTTGCCCAAGGTGGCCAAGTCCACTTAAGTGAGGTGGGTCCCATGTTGTCCAAGGTGGCCAAGTCCACTTAAGTGAGGTGGGTCCCACCGCCACCTCACGCGATTTCAAACTAATTCAAATATCCCACCTATTCCGCTAAACGTTCATAATTTCCTAAACTATTTAGAAACTCTAATTTTTAACATTAATCATTGTCCTTTAACTGCTCTTGATCATATGAATCCGGAATTTTCCGGTCGTTCGGAGAAATCGCAGTTTTAAGTTGTTACGCCCGATGTGGGCACGCTTCCCCAAACACTCTAATTTCCATCAATTTTCATCAGAAATCATATTTCCTAGTCCTATGTACTATTTATAACTTATATCCAAACTTAGAGCTCAAAATTCATTTGGCACGCTTTACGGTGCAACTGTACTGCAGTATTTTTACCCAGTAAAAACACTATTCATCAAATTTCCAGAAGCTTGTTTAACTACTCAATTTTTCGTTCTGAATCCATTTTCAGGGTTAGTTTTCTCATTTGAGACCTTCTACTCAATTTTACTTTCCTAGGGTTACGTGTTTGGCGAATTACCGTTTTACCCTTCCTTTGTATTTTAACCCTAATTTCAGGATTTTCACTAATCCTACCCTTTAATCCACATTTAACATATAAATATATGTTTTAGAACTACGAGGTGATATATGGAGCATCATCTATGATCTGCGCTACAAGAGGTACTCAGAAAAAACAATGATGATCTGCTGCAACCCAAACCGCAATTATCTAAAATACTTTCGCAGATCCAATTGCGCCTACAATTGGTATTGGATCCGGATTGCATGTTTGGATGTGGATCTAGTTTTTTTATTTACAGTTATTCACGTAATTAGTTAGCTTCGTGAAATATGGCACATAGGGTTCTATATTTGTTATTATGTGTTGGCATGTGTATCCTTTATAATCTTTTTATAAAAATAGATGCTTTTATTTGATTTTCAGCTTTAATCCATGGTAGAGATTTGGTTGTATTTTCTTGGGTTGTAACAAGGAGGCTAATCTCTTATGATTAGGTTTCCTCCATGATTTTTTATTTCAATTATTTTTATATTTTCGTTGTATTACAAAAAATTGTAATGAAAAAATATCAAAAAGATGCAAAAAGAATGGCGTTCGTCACTGTTTGGACATGTTCCTGACTTTCGGGTGGCCTATTTGAAAAACCAACACATGGCGTGAAAGAAGAAAGAAAATCATGCAAGACTGCGACCGGCTCCGACAGAGATGACGTTGAACTTGCCTCCACGCTCTGCCGAAAGTAGCTGTGCGTGGAAGGTTATATTACGGTGGTTCCATCATCCGTGGTTTCGTCTCTTCATGGCAGTCCTTACTCTGGAGTTTTGTGCTGAGATGAGTTCGGGTGACGACACAGTGGATGTGACGGCTAGGGTTCCTAAAAGTTGACTTAGAGTTTCTTGCCAAAGTTTGGTATTTTGGGCCTTTGGGCCCATAGTTACCATAAAGGGACATGAAACAGAACCTAAGGACTAAAAGGAAGAAGGAAATGGGCAGAAGAGTTTTTTGTTCTAATTTGTAATTTTATTTTTTTTCTCTAGGGAACCATGTATTAAATTTTAGGTTATAATTGTTTTATTTTTATGAATGAATGAATTATATGAAGTGATAACATGTTTGATGTGATATCATGACATATAGAATAAATGGTGTCATATTGTTGCATAACTTGTTAATTACATGAGCATAATGACTGTTATGTTTGTACAACTAGATTAATAGTCGTTATGGTAATTAATTCATATTTAGAAATTTAAATGTAATGGTTATTACATTTGATAGGCTGGATTAATAGTCATTATGACATTAATTCTAATTTTCGAAATATGCACATAACGAATTTAATAATTTAATGATCGTTATGGCAGTTATTTTGATTTCAAATTATTCTCATAAATGAAATTATTATGATTCCTATAATCTAGATTAATAATTAAGTCATAATTTAAATCTAGATAAATAATTAAAAATTTCCTAAGAGAACTTTTTATTTTGCGAGTAAATTGTGGGTCTCCTATAATAGTCATGTAAAGCACACGCTGCTTATCAAGATCGGATTTTAGACCCTTAATGATTTTAAAAATTTAGTAAAGCATTGTACGATCCATCGTCGGTAATGCTTGGATGCTAAAAATAATTTTTGAAATTAAAAAAATGGTTACTCCAGTTGAATAATTCTAGGAAATTGAAAATTGGCGATTATGAAAACAAACAACAGAATGAAAACATCAGCTATCTACTCCATGTTTATTACAGTAGTCAAAATAAATTTGTCACGGTATATATATATATATATATATATATATATATATATATATATATATATGAGATTATATTTTCTTATGCAATAGGAGATATTTATCTCATGTTGCACTCACAATTTTATGTAGGTCCCGTTGCATGGAAAAAGAGAGAAAAAATTGAAGTGGAACCCGTGTCTTTTTTAGGGTGTAGGAGAGAGTTGTCTCATGTGACATGAGGTTAATATTTCCCTCTATATATATATATATATATATATATATATATATATATATATATATATATAGTTCAACAAAATAATGTAGCATAGAAACAAACATCAAAAAGTGGAAAACAAAGCTTCTACATCAATGCTTGCACGAAGCTTTTGATTTCGTTTCAAGAGCTTCAATATTAGTCAATAGAATATATAAAATAGCAAAGAGGAGAGCAAATTTTATGAGCAGAGGAATGAGATTAATCTTGGCTCGTTGAATCGGAAAAATTGAAGTTGAAATATTCATATCTCTTTGATGAACATATTATTTCCTTAAAATTTTGACACATACAATTTTGCATTAGTTGAGTGGTAATATCTATAACAAAATTGTATTATATCTGACTTTGTATTTGATCCTTGAACACCTAGTGTCAAGCAAGTTCAAAGATGAATTGATGTAATTTGAAGGTATTATTAGATTTAACTAAATGAACCTTGTAAGGACAATGAACACTAACTAGGATAATTGGTCAAAAGGAATAATTGAGTGCCAGGTATAGGCACATTTGATTAAACAAGAATAATTGACAAACAAGCTAGACAAGGAGAAATAGCATCTGGAAAAAAAAAATTTAACTTAATGTAATGAACCATCCTAACCCAAAATTTTAAGGTATTGGGTGATAACTTTTTTAATGATTTATAATATTCTCTAACACATCTCCTCACGCAAGAGTCCTTTGGACTTGAAGCGTGGATATTATACTTTGGGCTTGAAGCGTGGATATTATATAGATACAAATTTTTATTTTTTTTATCTTGTGCTTATTTAATTCAACTTGGAAGTGGGGGTGGTGAGGATCGAACTCGTGACCTTATGGTTACTAAAGCTCTGATACCATAAAGAACCACTTAAACCCAAAACTTTAAGATATTGGGTGATAGCTTTTTTAATGATTTATATTATTTTCTAACACTTAAAAATA
The DNA here is from genome assembly GCF_033153095.1 of Gastrolobium bilobum. NCBI lineage: Eukaryota > Viridiplantae > Streptophyta > Magnoliopsida > Fabales > Fabaceae > Gastrolobium > Gastrolobium bilobum. The sequence goes on from NW_026898402.1 coordinate 36,632, forward strand.
GAATAGTAGAAATTTACATGCCTCGTGAAGAGAGTAAAAGGAAAAACAAAAAAAGTATCAGCAAAGATATAAAAAGTATAAAACCTTCTCAAGTTGTTATCAAAAAAAAAAAAAAAAAAAAACCTTCTCAAGTAGGGCTCTCCGATAGAGCATAGTTTTTTCCGCAATACAGTATCTGGATCCGAAGCTTCAAGTATTGAATTCCATAATGGTGAGAAAATTAGGTGCAAATCATGTATAGGCGTGCATTAATTGTAAGCAAGAAAAAATATTACAAAATCTAATGAAATGTATTGATCTCATGATTTTCATACTAACTAAACTGACCAAATTTTAAAACAGAACCATAAAAAATAACTCAAATGAGTATATGCACACAAAACAAAAGGCAAATAAATCGTTGAAAGGATCACAATTCTAGTTCAGGTTCATCAAATTAGTCTAAATAAAACTTCCATAAAAAAACTCACGAAAAGCTGAAAACAGAGCTTCTATAACAAAGAGCATCAATCACAGTAAATAGAATAGCAAAGATATGAGTAAATTTCACAAGAAGAGGAAGATTGATCTTGCTTTGTTTCTGGTTTTCTCTGTGCTTTACCTTGGTTCTTATTTGAATCAAGATCATCGCAGAAGGATGATTCTGTTGCAAATGGATCAAGATCATTCGCCATCTCTATGCTTTTTATGTTTCTCTCTGTGTTTTGTGTGCAGCAAAATTGAGTGAATTATAAGAAAAAGGGAAACGAGGACTAGAAGTTGCAGTTAGGAATCGGTTAACCGAATTGAAAAACTGGTTTTTAAATTACTCCTTGAAAAACCCTTTTTAACATCCAGTGTAGTTTGAAAACTGGCATTAAAAAATGTTTGATTCAGTTTTTTTAACCAAACCATGCCCAGCTTTACCACCTCGACCCCTTCATTTTGGGTAACGTTGAACTAGTTTATTGTGGAACATGTTTCTTATACAACATCTTGTTCCACTGCATGGTCTATGCATGTAATATATCATCCATCTTCGCTCTGTTTAAAATTCAAAAACTGTTACACGCATTGTATGTGAATTCAATAACCACACGCTAAACTAGCATAATTAATACCCCATTTCCCAGTAAATTAATGATCCCGTGAAGTGAAATGAAACCTAATGTTATTCACCTAACAGATATGCAGAAATTGATTGCACATAACATTATAGAACTCAAAAGTTATTCACCTACAAAGTGGAATCGTCACTTATGCATATATTATGTACAATTACAAAAAAAATAAAAAAAAATTAGAAAACATTTAGGCCTGTTTAGCATGATGTATAAAGTCTGATAGTATAAATTTACATTATATTTTAGTGTGACCATCGTATAGTATAAGCTTATACAGCAGAATTCCTTTATATATCAAAATGATGTATAACTTAATGTAGGATTAGGCTTGATAAAAAATTGATGTATTAACCAAAGCAATTCTCAAGAATTAATATATTATTTTAATATTAGTATATTAAAATAAAAAATAATTTTTCAATATATAATTTTTTAAAATTTTGAAGATTTTTATTTTTATAAAAATTAATATATTTTTTTGTACACACTAATCAACATATTTCTATAAAAAATAATATTACGTGATATATTTAAAAGAATTATGTAAATTCATTATTAAAAGATATTTTTGACAAAAATATTTTTTTTAACATATCTGGTATTATATAGTGTATTACTAAACATCGGATGATATTATCTTATACACATATTATCTTATACAATATCATGCTAAATACTAGATAATATTAAAATTTAATCAGATCTTATACAATCAAATCTTATAGTATTATACTTTATGCTTTATCCTATATTATATATGCCCTTAATTTATGGTATGATAGATAATCATATGAGTGAGGCTCAAAACAAACCCCTCCGACAACAAATTCAGTAACTTCCTCAAATTTCATAAACAAAATCACTACCTCAAAACCAAACCCCATTTACTTGTACTCAAAATTGGGCACAGGTGGAGCATCGAAACTCTCTAGAATCTTCGTCTCGCTTCCCCCATTCGTGCCTGGCTCTTCTTTTCTACCTCCACCGAACAACCCCCCGAGCCACGGTTTACCCGAATCGGACGGAAATTCCGCCGCCGTCGGCCGTGCCTGCGGCGGAGAGGGGTCGTCCATGATGACGGGCATGGGCTGCTGCGCGATGAGGAACTTATTGAGCATGATTCCGGCGCCTTCGATGAGGGCGAGGATGGCGCCGCCGAAAGCGGCGGAGCGGGCGGAGGCTGCGAAGCCCTGACGCATGGAGAGGAAGCCGCCGGTGGCTGCGCCGGCGAAGATGGAGTTCAAGGGATCCTCCTTCTGGCGGACGTAGACCATGGTACAGTCGAAGACGGAGAAAAGGCCGCCCCAGACGGCGAAGCCGCCGCCGACGCGGGGGGCGTTGAGGCGAACGGCCTGAGCTCCGCCGTGGAGACGGTGGCCTTTAGGTGAGTTGTAGAGACCCTTGAGGAAGTGGAAGGCGGAGCCACCAACGGCTCCCATCCCGAACGCACCGCCGATGTCGTCGAGTATGCGATCCGGGCACGGTTCCCTCGATGTCTCTGGCGTTCCCATCGAAATCGATCTCTTTCTAGGGTTTCGTTTCAGATTTTTGTGTCTCGAGATAGTGAGTTTTGAGACACACGAAAACTTAAACGGGTTTTCTTCTGCGTGTTGGAGAAGAAGGTGCGAAACGAATTATTCTTATTCCTATTCTTCCCATTGGCTGGCTACTTTGGAAATTACAATGTGAGGTGGGGATCCACTTTTTCTTTTTCTTATTAGGTTTCATTTCATCTATTTATTTTTTTTACATATAGAAAAATATATTCCTCTTACAATGGTTGATTTGGTAAGATCATTATATTAAAAAAAATTATTACTGTAATGTTTTTAAAAAAATTCTGTGTTCGCTACGTTTAAAAAAAACATTATTTTTATAACAATTCCGTAAAAGTAAGTACGGGTGCTAAACGAACCAGGGATATTTCAAGAGCTTTTGGCTCAGCTCGTGAAGGTCTGAGTTTGCATGTCTAAAATTGGTTGTTAGTATCAGACTTGAACTTGTATAAAAGCTCATTTAATAAAAAAGTCTCAGGCTCCAATTCAAAAGCTCGGCCTTAGAGCCTCTCAGGCTGGCTTAATATATTATTTTTTATTTATATTTTATATTTTTTATACTATTTGTAATATGTAACATCCCCGTCTCGAGCCGGTTCAATTAATATACATATGATACAAACAGAAACAGCAGAAGACTTAACTTACGAAAATACGAGCTAATTTTTTCTTTTTTCTTTAATCTTTTTTCACATGACATGGCATACTTCTTCTAATTTAATTCTTATTTGACTGAGACGAAAATCGGACAGAGTAACCTCTGTAAATCGGACAACTGGGGATTTGCAAATCCCACTCTCAAGGTACGCTGATATACAATTTATACAGTATATACTTTCAAATATACCAGATATCCATATAAGATCATATACACATCCATGGGCGTATGCATAACTTAGCTCTATGCCACTATGTCTAACAGCATGCAATCCAACACATAAACATAAATTGAATACTATATCATCATATCAACATGCCTGAATACTCAAATGTACATGCATCCAACTGAAAGACATGTACAAAACATATACAGGCCATATACAAAATAAAGGATCAGACATCATGATCACCAAATGAATATAACACTATACAACAGTACATGTTCTCCAAAAATAACATCTATAATAAATAGTTGCATCCGGCTACCCAGAACTCCATATTCTCATACTAGTACCTCTAGCCACGGGTAGTGTCCTTGTCCCATGAGAGCTCTTCAATTAATTGTGTTCCTGAAATCATATCCCCAAACGGGGTTAGAGACGAATCTCTAGTAAGCTCCAGGTTTATAGAGAACTCTCCATACCCTGGGCTCACTTCCTGCATGACAGTCATATACATAATATACAAAACATCATATATCATATTATACTAAACATATCTCGTATAACATATCATATAATCAAATATCATAACTAAACAAAGCATATACACAAATCTTATCAGAGACGTACGCAGTCATTCCCAAGGGATGACCCCAAGCGAAAATCAAAGCACGTAACAAATATCATATACAAAAATCATCACGATAATCACATCAAAACAAAGCATATCATATCAGAGATGTACGTAGTCATTCCCAAGGGATGACCCCAAGCAGAAATCAACGTACATGTTCTCAAAGGAGGACCCCATGCGGAACCAAAAACATATCAGAGATGTACACTATCAGTCCTGAGGGATGACCCCAAGCAGACATCAGTGCACATAGGATCAATGACCAAAGATCATCACATAACAGAGTGTACACAATCAATCCCAAGGGAGGACCCCAAGCGAAAATCAGTGCACATGTTCCCAAGGGAGGACCCCAAGCAAAACTCAACATATAACAGATATATACACAGTCAGTCCCAAGGGAGGACCCCAAGCGGACATCAATGCATAAACAAATCAATGTCCAGAAATCATTACAGAAATCATATCGAAACATATCAAAGTAAACACATCAAAACATATTGAATTAAACACATCGAAACATATCAAATTAAAAACATCAAAACATATCATATCACATCATCATATAGCTCTATATGAATGCATCTATATCATATATCTCATACATATCATGCAACCTGACCACAGTCCGTACACTATGGCGGAACACAAAGTAGGAGCGAACCCCATAAACATAGAGCTTGCCTCTTGGAGCTTTACAATTTGCTTACTTGAAGAACAAGCTACTTATCTTGCTCCACGAGAATCCAAACGTTCACAATTCCTATGCACACCTATTAGAAGGAATTCAACACAAAACTCAATAAAATGATATAATGTCATGTAAATATACAAGACACATACTTTATTGTTTATTTTATTTTTTACTTAATCATATTAAGTCATGAGTGGGTGGTTCTTTGTTCAACAAATCCCCACAAAATTCCACATATTCGCTTAGTCTTAGAATAGTCCCAAAAGACCTTTAGAACACTCATTACTCCTCTTAGCACCTAAAAGCCTATTTCTCCCAATTTAAGGCCGATGAAACATACAAAGGAGCCAAGGTGTCTCTCATTATTTTTTAAACCCTTTCACTTCGAAATCATACTAAAACCATGCATTAGAAACTAAACACATCACCAAAATAATTTTTAACATAATCAACGCCCACATAACCCTATAGGTCGAATTCAAAGAGAAGGGTTTTTCAAAGGATTATCTTTTATACTTTCAATTTAATTACTCAATTCACACTCCCAAATACATATAATCCTCCACAAACCAAGCAATTAAATTTTTGCACATACACCCCTACCATCACTACATGGCTGAATTCCAGGGAGGGAGATGCAAGGAAATTTTTCAGCATTCAAACTCATAGTCCTGCTTATTTAACATTATAACTTCATTAACAACACTAATCCATCATAAATTTCAATATTCCAACTCAATAATATTCCATAACATATGCTCATAATATTCAAAACTTAAATCATGACATTTAAACCATTGGAATAATGATCTCTTACCTCAAATCACCTATAGAAGGCTTGGAAAACAAAACCCAAGCTTTTGCTCACTTAAAATCCACATTTTTTCACTTGGGTGAATAGTGCCACAAATTGGGGATGGGGAAGAACTCTCTCCACAAGCAATTTTAGCTCAAACTAAGTGGTGGAATGGATTCATTGGGTGATTTACTATGAATTTCGTCTAATGCACTTAATGATTTGGATGCTTGTAGAGTGAGAAATCAAAGGAAAGAAAATTAAACCCTTAAGCTTCCATGGAGAAAGAAAGACACAGGCGCTCACGGGAATGGAAGGAGAAATAGGGGGTGCTACGGTGTCCAGAAAGTTAAATAGGCTAAGTTACTTTAACTCGGTAACAGCTTATCTATCTATACACCTCCATTCATTACCAAACTTTGCCCATTGGACTAGAATATTTTTCTAGTCATATTTTTAACTTTACTTTCACTTTTTGGGTAACTTTGTTTACCCTTATTTTTACCCCTTAACTGTCATTTTAACTCCTTTTTCACCAAAAGTGACTTTATTTCTTTTACTTCTAATTATTTTTCAATATTAAATCCACAATTACTAGTGAGGGTTATTATATAATAGCCCTCTCTTTCTCCTCAATCCATTTCACCCCATTTTATTGGTTAAACAGATTTTTTGAATGATTTTGTTCTATATTATGTTGTTTTGATATATATTGAATTTATGAATATTTATGGAATTATTATTGTTGTTGATTGTATATTCTGTTTGGATAAAGTTTTGTTGTCTTATTTTTTGTAAACAGGCTAAACCAGACTTTTATTTTTTGTAAATAAGCAGGCCACAGGCTGATAATTATATTTATAACAGGTAACAGGCTTGGTCAGGCTGACACATTTAAATACATGCTTAGCCTTTTAAGACTAAAGCTCGGCTCGACTCGGCTCGGCCCATTAACACCCCTACAACTAAGGCCTTGTATTGCCTTCTCTATTAAGATGATTTTAGTAGCGAATTTAGATCTTCTCAAATGGAAAAATGGTCATGTAGTTATGTTATTTGATTATAATCACTCATTTTCACTCATTGATGAAGAGATAAGAGAGAGAAAAATATATAATTTTTAAAAGTGTATGATTTTATGAATTTAAACTCAATTACCAAATTAAAAAATAACAAATTATATCTCATAGTATAAGTCAATTACCACACCTAACATTTAGCTTTAAAAATCATAACTCTACCACAACCTTTAAAATAAGCATGTAAAAAAGACTATCTATCATGTAAAATACCCCATTTTCCAAATATGTTATTCCTTTATTCCCCGTTCTTTTAATATTGTTATAGTTACATCTTTCGCGCCTTTATTATGATTTGTGGACTACAATATTCGTTCTGTAATGATGGTAATAAGTATACCTTTTGTAAATTTGATTTTTATTTCACTTGATGATCAGGATTCTGATGTTATTCTCTAAAATTTAAGATGTTGAAGAAGCTAGATTTACTCCAAGGGATAACAACTCCCACACAGACTTGTAATGTTTTGGCCAAGCATAAAAGCACTCATCTCAAAGAAGCACACCGCAGAACCAACACAGAAAAGAAGATTGAATTGAGGACAAACATTTAACACGAATCTATGAGAATTGGCATCAGTGTTATCAAACCCGAGCTAGAACCGGCTGGGTCAATCCGGAACCCACGACTCGTCATTGGATCAGTTTGAGTCAAGTATCAGGCCACGTATCGAACTAGGTGAAAACCGGTTCAAACTAGCCAAGTTTTATCCTTATAAATACTTTTTTCTGTAGAAGACCTACCAGAATCTGCAGCAAGAGAAGGCGACGTAGGCTACATATGCTGCATCCTTCTCTCAGTCCGATAATGATCTCTTCCTTCAAACTGCTGGTGGATTTAATAAAAAAGGACGAGTATTCAGGTTAGGAGGATCTGCAAGTCGATATAGGAGTAGCAAGCGAGCTAGCTTCATGGTGTATCTTTATGTAAAGGGCTATAAAATGCAATAGTTGGTGACCTCCTTGACCGTTGAAAGTGAGGACACAAAGTCCCAATTGCAGACTCAAATTGAGGCTCAGTTACAACAGTTGTTTGCTTAATAGTAGAAGATGAATGAGATGCAGGCATTGGTAATAGTAATAGTAATAACATGTGCACTTAGGATATATTTTTTGGTAAAGCATTATCTTTATTTTCTCTTTTCCCCATATTTTTATTTCACATTTGAAGGGGATATTGTTGGAGTATTCAAGTGTGATGAGTATTACATTGGTTGGTGATGGGCTAAGTGAAGTCCACTGTCAGGCGGATCTAAGAGGAGCCCATGGCGAGGGATCACCACCAATGGACTAAGGCTACACCATCATATCAAGCGGGTCCGACACCACATCTTAACCCAAAACCTTATAAAAGGGTAGGAAAGAATAGGCACATGGTACATGGAGTGATAAACACATAAAATATACGAAAAAAAGGGAATGAAGTTTACAGAGCAAAGTTCATAAAAAAGGAAAGGAAAAAATATTAGGGGGAGGTTTCTCAGGATTTGTCAATAGGTAAAATAGTACAACTTTTACAAAAAAAATGAACTAATCAGGGAAACTAGGACAAAAGGAACTATTCAATCTTTCCTTGAAATCATTTAGTTGTAACAGTCTCATTCATTTGATAGTTGATACAAAACAAAACATTGGAAATGTTACTCAATCCTTCGTGTACGTGTCTTTACATTTCAACTTTTCAAATTGCATAATTTGCTTGATTGACACCGCAGATTTGGCTTTACTTATCATGCATTTATCTTGGATTGCTCGGAGCTTCCCCTCTCTCTAGCTATCCCCCCCTCCCCTGTCTCTCTCTCACACACACGTGTACATACATAGAGGGTACCCTTGATTTTAAAAATTCATTAGCCACTTACCTCATAAGGGAGTTCTCTAGCTAGAAAGACATAACAATTTCTCCCTCAAGTGTGAAATCTACCATTGGTATACTCCCTTTCAACCAAGTACCCAAGCCCATTAGTACTTAACGAGCCTTCTAGCCAAATTAACACTTTGCTAGCCTAAGCCAAACCCGACTCTGATACCTCTGTTAGACGAGTTCAGGAGAAGCCCGTAACAGGAGATCACCACCAATAGGCTACAGCTACACCACCATATTAAGTGGGTCTGACATCACATCTTAACTTAAAACCTTAAGGCATTGAGTTCATGAGTATTTTCACTTACATGGACTTCACTTAGCCTAATACCAACCAATGTGAGACTCATAACACTTGAATATCTCAAAAATCTCGCCCTCAAGTGTGAAACCTGTAACAGCCCGTTACGTACCGGTATTGTTAACATTAATTATGATATTAAGCGCAGTTACAATCACAGCAGTTCATTTATAAAAACGAGAATAAATTTTTTCCGACTATTACGCGAGCATTTAAATCATAAAAAGGCGTAATAATTAAAAGCTGTGACCGTAACCGTAAACTCTTGCGGAAGACTTATTTAAACTATTTTTATCACTTACGTTACTTATTATAAGTTACTAAGGAGTTCCCATAAACTCACTTAGCCAATTTCCAACTTTACGTTTTATACCAATTCGAACATGTTACACTCTAAGTTTTTCTGCGACCAAACCGATCGCAACCAACCCTACTTCTCAGATTATATCTTTGTGTTACTTAATTCCCTTTTTAACAAGCAAAAATACGCTCAATTCGGAGCTCATTTGCTCCGGTTATCGCCGTTTGAAGTTGGATAAGCGATTAGCCCAAACAACCCCAAAAACAACTCCAAACCACTCACATTTCTCGAATTACTTCACTCAATCCACTCAACCATTTGCTCTCAATTTTTTATCCTACAAACTAGGCATCTCAAACTTCATTTTGATATATCACACGCTCAATTTGACTGAGAAACGAAGCGGAAATTAATTTCCCAAATCCGGTCTAGAATCTGCCTCAGGTGCAGGGGCACATGGGCAGTCCGTGTTTCTCTATTTTTTTCAGGCCGAAGATCAACCCAGATTTTCCTCAAATTTGGGCACAAGGTAGAGGACATCTCAGCCTTCAAAATGGCGTATGGCACGTCCCTAGGGGACTTCTATGGAGGGAGATATGCTCTCCCGAAGTTCGCCTAAAATCTGCCAATTCTACAGAAAATTCGCCAGAGTTTCCTTTGTTTTTCCAATAATCCCAAATTTGTAAAAGATCATTTAAACCTCAAATGTACCTAATAAACACATGATAATACAGTAATAATCCAATGGGTGGCACACACAAGGACCAACAACGCCTTGGGGCACTTACAACCCAATCCAGTTTATAGTTATTAAACATAGAGTCCATATTAATCATTCTTAAGTAGTTGCAATCACTAACACCTTTTTCATGCATATTTCCATCATACATATTATCATAACCTAAAATAGGCCTAAGGCCCTTCCATCATAATTAGACATGCATCAATACTATTACAATATGACTTTACAAATTACAACTTGAAACTAAAACTTCAAATTACATTCTTCTAAAATTTCAACTTAATTTAAAAGACAACATAACCAAATACATCACTACTAGACTTAGGCAAAATGGCATGAACAAGATGCTAATGAAGCTACTAATAAATACAAATGACATGTTCATGCCCTAAGTCTAGCCTAGGCCACACGGCCAACAAAATGCAAAATAAGAAACGCTCCATCGCTCACTCTGCGGGCCTCTTGCCCGAGGCTCCTGCTCCACTGCTACCTCCTGAAATAAATGCCCCGAAACGGGGTGAGATATACGAATATATCTCAGTAACCAAGAGGTTCTGGAGAAAACTCCACCCAATGGTTCACTTCGATGCATATCAATAGAATACAACAACCACTTTGAAAACGGGATATAGCAAGGGATTTAGAGAATGGGGAATATAAAGAAAACAAAATACGACGATACGGGATGGTAACCCCAATTCCACGTACGCCCTCGGCATATATAAGCCTATGGGTATCATCCAAGGTGTGTTCACAGAAACCACAACCATGATGCCCAAACCAACCAAAACGCCAAAGACATTCCTAGTGTGCTCCTACCCGGATCACACACCATGACCGCAGTCAACTGGAACTCCCTCCTGGAGACCTATCCAGCGGAAGTCCGAAAATGCCCGAAGGCTAATAAAACTGTCTACTGGCCAGAGACTCGGTACCGCAGTACCCATAGCAATAATGCATGCATGCTCATGTGTTCTATACTATTCATACACACTTCCTACCGTTGCCATCAACTGGCAAGGTGGAACAGAAAAGGGGAACAAGCCCCAGTACCAAGAGGTTACCTTAATTCGTGTTTCCACAAGCTCCGCAGCAGCTTATCCCTCAACTCGGTACACAGCGGAATGCCTACACAGAGGACATTCCCAATCACTCTCAGTTCAACCCATACATGTTAATTTATAATTACACATGCAATGAACCAATTTCTTACCTCAATCCACTTGGTCCCGGACCAAGGGCAATTCACTGATTCAAGATTCGGGATTCAGGTCGACGTACGGCAACCTATACAATAACGTACATCCATCAGTACTCGTCAAATAGTATCAAAACGCAAAACACAAAAATCCTCCCCATCCTCCCTTGATGGTTCGGCCATTGTAGTGTAAATGTGAGATTTATTTTTCTAAATTTTCTTTCTCATTTTGTTACGTCTCATTAGGTTGTCAATAGGCCAGTTCAAGTGCCGGTTCGTCATTTTCGCGTCGAATTACATCAAAACGCGAAAATCGCCAAATCACCCCTTTTCCCCTTGGAGGTTCGGCCATGTAGGTGTAAATTTGAGATTTATTTTCCTAAATTTTCTTTCTCATTTTATAACACTCCTTTAGGTTGTTTAGAGGCTAGTTCAATCGTCGTTTTTCCGTTTTTCGACATTTACGCATCGTTTTGCGAAATATTTCATTCTGGGCTCATTTAGGTCTCTAACACAATTCATTTTTTTCCATTGATTCAAACACTCTCCAAGCACAACACAACCCATCTAAGCACCATATAACTACACAATTCATTATCCAAATCATTTTTCAACATCAATTCCTCAATCTTTCCTCAAAGAATCGAATTTTAACCTATGGCATTCCAAGGAATTTCCATACAACTTTAATCATTCCAACCATCATACAACCTATTATATCATCATACCATCATGCCACCATCATCAAACAAGTCTCAACACCAAAATTCACAAATTCCAAAATCATGATCATCAATTTTTTCTAAGTTAAAAATCATCACATTTCACTTAAAATTTTCATTGCATTTCTAGCATTACTACATCATTTTAAGGCATTATCATCTAATAGACATTTTCCATTTGAGCTCTCTAACACAACACATCATAAAATCCCTCTTTAGGGTTCATAAACACAATTCACCAATCAACCATTGAAATGTTGAAATAACTTACCCAAATGCAAGGCAAATGACTCCTCCTAGGTATACTCCACCATTGGAGCATTCCAAAGCTCCATGAACACCAAATTCCACAAGTGAGCCGCGGCCTTTGAGGGGGAGGATCTCAAAATCCAGCCACTTTCACGACTCAAGGATAGCACCAATGGCTTTAGAAGGCAATTTCCAACAAATTTCAAGTTAAACTTTGTTGAATTTGGTTAGGATTTGAGTGATTTAGGTGGGAAGAAAATTTGAAAGAAAACTTGGAGAAAGAAGGAGGGGGGCTCGGTTTTTGGCTGAAGGAGGGGTGAAGGAGGTGATGAATAGTACTTTGATGAGGTGTTTTAAGTGAATTTTAAGTGGGGTGGGTCCCACGCCACCTCACGCGATTTAAAACGCGTCCAAACTCTCACTAAACGTCCGTAAATTCAAAACTTATTTAGAAACTCTAATTTTTAACATTAACTATTCTCCTTTAATTATGCTTGATCAGATGAATTAAGAGTTCTCCACTCGTTCGGAGAAAACACTGTTTTAAGCTATTACGCGCGCCATTGGCACGCTTCCCCAAACTGTCTTAATTTCATCGAATATCATAAGAAATCATATTTCCTAACTCATTAGACCATTTTTAACTCATATTTGAAACCTAGAGCTCAAAATTCCACTGGCACATTTTACGGTGCAATCGTAACGCGGTATTTTTACCCGCGAAAAACACTATTCACTGATTTTTCTGAAACTTGCCTATCCACTCAATTTTTCGTTCTGAACCCATTTTCGGGGTTATTTTTACCATATGAGACCTTCTACTCAATTTTTATCTTCCTAGGGTTGCGTGTTGGCTAATTACCGTTTTGCCCTTTCTTTGTATTTTGGCCTAATCTTTAGGATTTTCACTAATTCATCGCTTGATTGCTCACTTAATATTTTAATTACTTGATTTAAAATTGTGAGGTGTTATACTCACCCCAACTTTTTAGAATTTTGTCCGCAAAATTAAATCATACCTGTCCGCTAACTCAGGATATAGCCGGAGAATCTCATCCTCCCGCTCCCAAGTAGCCTCCTCAGGTGTACGTCCTTCCCATTGAACTTTAAGCATTGGAATAACTTTGCTTCTAAGCTTCTTTTCACTGCGGTCAAGGACCTCAACAGGGCCTATAGGAACTTTCAAATTCTCTCTGATTTCAATATCGTCCGGTATCACCACATGTGATTCATCCGGAATATAACGCCGCAGTTGGCCACTGGTCCTACTCTTTTCATTATTTGATATGGCCCAATAAAACGAGGACTCAGCTTCCTCACTCCCAATGCACGTCCAACACCGGTAACTGGAGATAACCGCACAAAAACATGACTGCCTTCTTCAAATTCCAGCGGTCTGTGTCTATTATCATAATAACTTTTCTGCCGATTCTGTGCCTGTTTAAGTTTTTCCCTGATCATTTCAATCTGTGCCGTGGTTTCTTGCACAAAGTCCGGCCCAAACCTCTCTTTATCACCTACCTCTGTCCAGTCCACTCGCACTGAAAATGCAGACATTTATTGTGGCACCCGAGGTGTACAACAAAATCCATGATGCTCTCCCATTTCCACTCTGGTATGTCTAACCTCAACGGTTTCTGATGTTCTATTTTAACCTCTGACAAATCAAGCACTTTGACACATATTCAGCCACATCCTTCTTCATCCCAGGCCACCAGAACTTAACTTTCAGATCTTGATACATTTTTGTGGCACCCGGGTGTACAGCAAACTGACCCTTATGGGAGAAGTCATTCACAGATTCCACTCTGTCCACTCGCACTGTGGAAGAAAATGTGTCCAGAATTCATCCACACTACCAATAAAGACATCTGTCAGTTTCAAGTCACGGAATTGCTCAATTAATTCATTATCCCACAACATCAACTGGGATACACTGACAGACTTCCTACTCAATGCATCTGCTACCACATTAGCCTTACCCGGATGGTATTTTAACTCAAAATCATAATCTTTTAGAAATCAACCCACCTCCGTTGTCTCATGTTCAGCTCTTTCTGATCAAACAAATACTTTAGACTCTTGTGATCACTGAACACAGCAAATTTCATCCCATACAGAAAATGCCTCCAAATTTTCAAGGCAAATACTATAGCAGCAAGCTCCAAATCGTGTGTCGGATAATTCTCTTCATGAGGCCTCAACTGCCTCGAAGCATAAGCAACGACTCTCCTTTCTTGCATCAACACACACCCCAAACCTTTCTTGGAAGCATCACAATATAATTCAAACTCACCTTCCGGATCGGGGAGGGTCAACACAGGAGCAGTAGTCAATTTCTCTTTAAGGCTC